>NC_082663.1:76672500-76972500 GCF_025265405.1 Mesoplodon densirostris | reverse complement strand
ACAGATCATTTTCTCTTTCCCAAAGTTGTCCTTCTCACTTTCATTCTTCCTATTCCATGTCATCCTTCCCTTCCCCGTTCTCTCCACCACTCCCTCTTGTGCACACACAGTACAAACCTCCAGCACTTCCAGTGTGGATAAACCTGCTGGTCATGACAACACAAGTTCAATCAGCAAATAAATAAAACTCTTACTTTTTTTTTTTTTTGGCTGCCGGCTGCATTCCCCCTCTGGCCGTTGCCTCCTTTAATTATAGGAGCTATATTTCTTCCCTGGGAGACACTCGAGGGGATTTTTAGTTGGAAACTCCTTTCTGCTGAGTTATTTAGGAGCCAGGACCAGTGAGTGAGTGGCCCGTACTCAGAGGCTTTGAGTTAAGTGCAGATTGAGACATATCGAGTTCCCTCTAAAAGGATCATTTCATGTGGGAGGTTGGACACAAAGTTTGCACTCGTGACTGGCATTCCAGTGAGAGACATGCATATTTTAAAACAACAAAGCAAGCTAGAAAGAAGGCTTAGGGGAGGGGGAAAAACTTGGAAAGAAGTTACTAAGTGACAAACATCTGTCAACATGGGATAATTTGTACACTCCAATGTAAAACTATCTGCCTCGTTTGATGGCGATCAAGGCACAGGATCTAGGAGAGCAAAGTGGATACATATTTATCCCTGTGAGATATGGTGAAAAGACATTTTCCCCCAGATAGGTGTAAGGTGATTAAAACTGCATGAATGAATATTATTTTTAAATGTTTCTTAGAATAGTGGAGGTCTCTAAAACTGCTTATTTCTGATGGTTAATACAAAACTAGAGCCTTTAATTTTGAAAGTTGTAGTTTATTTAAACAACAGAGTGATAAAGTAATAAGCAGGGCATTTATTATAGAAAATAAAAGGAATTTTATCGTAACAAAAAACAAAAGCCAGGCAAAGAAAGAAGAGAAACAAAAAGCTCAAACAACCCCTGGTTGCTATATTCTAGAAATCCTTAACTAAAAGTACCGGCTTTACATGTGTATGTGAGCCAAACATATAAACATCCACCTCTCTGCGTGTCAACAAGGAGAAAAGGCAAAATATTTTCAGAGGATTTTCTGTCTCATTTAAGCTTGGAGTTTCAACAAGCATATTACACTTTGAGGGAGAAAAGCAAAAAAAGTTTCTTTTTTTAGGAGGGAAGTTTTTAAAAGCAGAGTAAAAGATCAGGCGAGATCCTAGCACGTCCTTTTTTTTTTTTTTTTTTTTTTTTTTTTATACCCAGAATCTCCAACAACCACATGGAAGTTCAGGCTTCAGCTTCCACCGAGAAATCTTTTTCTCCTCCAGATCTGAAGACAAAAGGAGAGGAGGCCTGGTGGTGAGCGGGATATCTCTGTTAGTTGTCAGTGCAGGTCCATGGGTTAGGAATGCTAATGAGCCTCTTGGCCAGCTGAAGACTCGGTTCTCTCTCGTACACCCTGACGTTCACACACACTCAGGCTCATGCATGCCGACTGACAAGCACACAGACAGAGGCTTGCGCATGACCCTGTCTCTCTCCTTTTTCCTCTGAGCCCAGAGATCGATCGCTGACCCCACCGTTGGGCCAACGCTTTATTTATCTGGCTGCGCAATGATATTTTCAGCCTTAAGCGTTATATACAGCAAATGTCTTCCTAAATCAACACAATAGGATAGCTTGCGGAGACCAGCCTGGTCTCTCTTAAAGAAATCCCTCGCTCTCTCTCTTTTTTCCCTCCCCTCCCTTACAGACACCCCTTCTCCTTTCCATCTTTACAACTGGGGCTATTTTATACGTTGGACTGGGGGGGATTTGATCTCTTTCTATCAGCTTGGTTGGAGGAGGCCTTAGCAGACTAGGAGATGGATAGACACATTATCCACCCATCACTGTGACCTCCATCAGGGGTTCCCTTGTCAGCCCGATCCAACCGCCTAGACCTACTCTATTCACATGATCCGAATTTCTCAAAATTGAGGTGGAAGAGAAGGCGAGGGGTGGCCAATCGAGTGTGCAACCTTGCACCGTGTTAATTGTTTTCTTTCCTCTCAATTACATTCATAAACCTATTTTCTGCATTGCACGTTATTTCTTTGTGCTTCAAAATTGAAACCACGTGCAGCCTTCTCCCCTCAGCGCACACAATAAATGCGCTGCCCCCTCCCCCAACCCATCACACAACTATTTACATCTTGGTTACTCACTCTGCGCTCCGGCCCAGGAGAAGAGATTGGCCCCGCGGGACTAGGTGAGGCTTTGTGAAAGCATCTCTCAAATCCGTATCTCGCCCCCCCAACTCGGGGAGAGGCTCCAGAGCTCCCCTCCCGGCCTCCTCCCACCCCCCAACCTCGCACAGGTGGTTGTGGCTTACTTTGGGAGAGCTAGCAGGGAGGACATCTAGGGAGAAAGGCAGCTTCAGCAGTATCCGGCCGGGCCCGCCCGCTGCCCGCCCCACACCCTGGCCTGCCGGCCGCCGGGGGTCAGCGGTGGCGGCGAGCTCGTCTCCACCGGCCCCTGGTCCACGCGCCCTGGGCGCAGCGAAAACCTCGTAGGGAGCGGCCGCTCCCCTGGGAGCCTTCCAGACCCAGGTTCTCGCAGGCAAAGAAGTCGCACCATAAATAAATAAATAAAGTCCAAAGCGGGGGGAGGGAGAGCTGGAAAATGGATTCGCTGACAAGGAGAGATAATAAATGAGAGGCGCTTTCAGATAGATATCTCAGACGTGAAATTGCGCCCAGCTGGTTGTGTAAGCAAACAAATAGTTTCATGTTAGGAACTCTCAACTTGTGGCTTGATGAATAGAACACGACAGAGGTAAATGGGTCTTTAACTCATTTAGGAATACAACTCTTTGGCTTTCCAAGTAAAAGGCCCAGTGACGCCACGAATCCTGAGCAGGCCCTCTAACAAGAGTTTTATTAGTTCCCACTTGTATTTCCCTGAATCCCCTCCCCGCGCTCCTTCACGGTTTCCCATTGCAGAGACATTCAGGTGATTTGTTCTGAGGAATCGAGGAGCTTACGAGGTGATTCTGCCCCTGTAGGAGATGCAAGGACTGCCTACGAGCGGAGGAGGAGAAGGAGGATTTTTTAAAAATAAACTTTTGCACACTCCAAGCAGACGGGCTCAGGTAGGCTTGGGTGTAGGGGCCTCCATATCCCCAGCGCCCCTGAGCGCAAAGTTGGGCGGAGGGGCTTCCAAGAGCGGACGGAGACCCTTTGCGGCTGCCAGAGACCAAGAGCCTGAACCGACCGAGGTGCAGAGTTCCGGAAGCCGAAAGTGGTTCTGGTGGCCGGGAGGGAGGCCGATCCCTATCCCCGGGCTTCCGCCAGGCCTGGCCGCAGGTTGGGATGTGCATGTCGGGGCAAAGGTCATATTTTAAGTCCTTTGCGCCAGTCCTTGTCCCTCCGCGGCAGATGAGGCGCCGCTATAGTCCCTAGAAATTGCCGGAGGAGAGCAAGTCCCAAGACAGCCTTTTTTGATGCTTTCAGCAAATTTTGTGGCTAAAGTAGTTTAGACCGACTTCAAAGCCCCTAAAATTCTCAACGTTTGACTTTCATACGTCACAGGTAATTTCCAGAGGGAAGTCACCTTGTGTGGGACACTCTCCAACTGTTAACATGGGTTTTCTCTGACCCTGGGGTGGGGGTGGGGGTCTGTCGGTTCTACCCCGCCCAGTTCGCCCAGCCCCACTCTCCTGAGTCCTCCAGCGGACTTTCTGGGCTACACCTGCCTGCGGCCTCACACCTGGGTTCCAGGGCTCCCCCTGGCGCTTGGCTCTAAGGTGGCTCACTGCTCAGGGGCCTCTGGGCAGCCACCCAGGTAGAGGAGACTCCCACCTGCTCCATGTGGCCTTCTGCCCAGCGGCTCCAAGGGTCTGAGGTGGCACAGGATCCTGAGGGGGCACCCGGCCTCTAGTGGGCTGTTGCTCCACACTGCGAGGGGCCCCCGGGCCGCTCGGCCCTTAGCTCCCCCGCCACGGACACTGGTCACCCCGGCCAAGGAGATTTTAGATGGCCGGGAGCGGAGACGATGCTTCCTGTTTGTCGGAAGCCTCACCCAGTGGCTTAGATGCCTGTCTCAGTTCGTAAACCTTCCCTTAGCCCGAGCAGATTCATGGGGCCCAACTGCGCGCTCTGAGAATGGAAAGCCTCGGGTTGCGGGTTGCGGACAGCCTGTCCTGCTCTGCAGGGGCGTCCACATGGCCCCTGAGTCCCTGGGAAGGCTCCATCTCTCTGGCTGAGACACACAGAGAGCTCTGAAGATGACTGTCTCTCTGTGTTTAATGCAGGCGGGGACTACCCCAGCCACCAAGGAGACAGCGGAGGAGAAACCCACCGCCTGCAGATCCCAGAAATGGCCTCTGAGCACCTCTTGCTCGTCCCCAGGGCCTCCTGGTTCCTAGACCAAACCTGGGAGGGAGTCTGTGAGGCCACAGGAAGGCCTGCTTTTCTTCCTATGCTGTGCTGGTCACCCCCACCCCACCCTCAGCTTAGGCCCAGGCTTAGAAAGGTCACTGGGATTTCCCAGGCTGTAGGCCGTTGAGCAAGAGCCAAGTTAGCACTGTCAGCTCTGAACCCTGGAACAAGTGCTTCCTACACCCTGGGCCTCGGCTTCCTGGCCAATCCCACTTTGGGTGCCTTACGCTTGGGCCTCCATATTGAAATTAATTGAAAAATACGTTTCTGACCTACGAAAATGTTTATCTGTTTTCATCAGAGGGATCACACTGTAATGAATATATTTACATCTCATTTCAAGAAAGGTAGGAAAGATCGGTGAGTGCTTGGAGGCAGCTCGGCTCCCCTCAGCAGCCCCGCGCAGCAGCCCAGCCCACCCTAACTCCCCCACTCCCAGGAAGGCTCCCTGAGACTTCCTGGGGGGCGGTCAGTGGTTAAATACGAGTTCTTCCCACGCTCCTCCTGCCTTGGGTGCCTGCAAAGAAGTCAGCCTAGACCCAAAACCATTGCCCCTGGGTGTGGTGCTAAGGATGAGGCTCTGGGCCGGGTGGGACCTGCTGGAAGGGAGGAGGGCCCCAGGGGCTCCACACCCCAAATACCCTATCCGTCTAGCTGCCCTAGGGCTCGGGCCGGTCCCCAGGCGCACCTGCAGGGGCTTCTTCACAGAAAGCGGTGGCATTGCCAGGCTGCTCTGCCCCCAGAATTTTAAAACCTTAGGTGGATTGGAGCTTGTTCATGCATTTTTAAAGGGGTGAGGCCACCTGGAGACTTCTAGACAGCAAGTTGAGAGGAAAACTTTGCCACTGACTTCAGAAAGTAAAGCTCCTGCCTCATCCGTGCCTGTTTGGGGCTGGGGGAGAAAGTGAGGGAAGAGGTGAAGAGGTGTTATTTTAGAAGACCTGGCTTTATTAATATGTTAAGAAAAAGCTCCCTTGGCAATATGTGTTCTCACAGTGCCAACTTGGATCCTATAAAACATTCATGCTCCGAAAGCTGTTCCAGAGAGCAGACCCACACACACCCCAAAGGGGAGGCCTCAGCAGGAGGTTGCTGCCCTGAAAGGGCCACTAAGACTCACACACCGCTTCTGGAAAGAATCTGCTCCAGCCCAGCTGCTGGACTCCCAGGTTCCAGGTCCACACTCCTAAGCGCCACAGTGGGGCCCTTCCAGATGCCCCACAGAGCTAGAGGGCCCTCCCGGGAAACCCCTGTGACAGGGTCTGGAGTGAAGTGCAAACCGTAGCCAGATATAGCGGACCACAGGAGGAGCAAAGCCAGGGCTCGCAGCTGAATCCCCAGCTCTCTCTCCCAGAGCTGGGAAGAGGCTGACCCTCCAGTCACAGATGAGACGCAGAGGTGTCAGAGTGGCCCTCTCCATGCTGAACCCCCCACTGTCAGGGCTCCATCCTCTCTAGCCAGGCAAGTTCCCACCCGCAGATACTGAAGCAGGCAGCGCAGAGACTCGACCCCGAGGGACCGGGCCTGCCCCAGCCTCCTGGCCAGCTGCGTGCTGGCTGCCCACCACCTACAAGGTCACAATGGCTGCTGCCGGCACCGAAGTGCCCTGCCACCCGCCCCCCACTGCCCACTCTGTCCCATGCAGAGCCTGGCCTTCCGCATTTACAAAACCAAAGCAGCTGCTTGCTTTTAGGAACTAAATCTAGCCAACTTGGTAATGGACATTAAAAGTTTTCCCCCTCACCCCACCATTCTAAGAATAATTGGAGTGGAAATTAATTGGAGGGTTCTCTTGCACTGATGACATCTGTCAAGCAACCAGACACGTGGGTTTTGCTAAATTCTTTTATTTTTTGTTTAAATTTTCACTTCAATTTTAATTCTTGAAGAACAGCCTCGACAACATATATCGCACTCATTATAAGAAGCAAAGGGTTATATCAAAAATTATTAGTATAGAATCACAGGAAATCTGGTTTGGAACCAGAAAAAAATACAAAACAGATATAGATACATAGACACAGGACAATTTTTTTTAATAATTATTTGGAAAATGTTATTTTCCCCTAATTCTTGTTTCTTTTTTATGTGCATACGATGTTTAAATTTTACAAAAAAATGAAAATAAAGACTAGTATTTTACAAAATGAATAACAATGTGTGTGTGTGTGTGTATGTGTGTGTGTTTCTACATAGGATTCGGTCCACTTCCATGTGTGTTGTTTTCTGTACAGAATATATCCACATCTGTCCACAATAAATCCTGGAAGGTCCGTTAGTCTCCTTCTGTTTTATTAAAATTTTCATGGTCCTCTCTTCCAAATTTTTTTCTTTTTCTCATCAGACACAAGGTCTTTTTCCTTTCCTTTCCAACGTGTCCACAGATCTGACACTAAAAAGAGTCTCTTTTTCTCCTGGTTTGCAGCTCGGGTTGCATTTCTGCACGGTGGGCTGCTCCTGTCGCCCTGGCCCTCCTCCCCGCTGCCCGGCCCACCGCACCCTGCATCGGCCGCCTGGTGTCCCCGCGGCATTGGAGTCCACGGCCCCCCGCTGGTCCTGTGAGTCTCTAGGGGGTGGGGGCAGGTGGGAAGCGCCCAAGGTCTAGGAGCACTGGATAGACATGTAAGGCCAGTTGAAGCTGCTCCCAGACAGTAACATATCGCGGATGAGAGTTTCGATGGGGGTTTTACCTACCAAACGGACGAAGAAGAGCTGCTCGATGACCGAGGAGGATACGGTGCGCAGCGAGGGCAGTCGTAGTAGCAATTTGCCGAAGCGGCTGGGCTGGTTAGGGTACTGGCTCCTCACGTACTCCTCCAGCGCGCACTGCGACTTCTCCTGCAGGCTCTCGATGTGGGCGGCGTCCGACAGGCCACAGGCATCTGCCCAAGCAGCCACCGGAAGGAGAGACAAGGGGAGGGGGCACACGGTTAGGTCAGCGGACAGCAAAGTCACAAACAGCAAGCCGTTCATTGTTTTTTTCTTTTAAAATAGAAATAGAAGGAAGAAGAAAAGAAATCCTCCCCGCCGTGCCTCCCTACTACTCCTTCTTCACTATTTCCTTCCCCCGGCCCCCGACACAAATACAAGCAAATCAAACTCCCACCAGGCCTGGGGAGCTGGAGAGACAGGCACACACCTGAAGAGGCAGCAACCTCTCCAGTCCCTTTGTTTCTCCTCTTTCACCTTTGGATTAAATAAAGTACGATGCTGGAGCCATGTTTGCTGTACATAGCAACCTGTCCTCCACCTTCAGGGGAGCATCTTTTCCGCTGTGCTCATTAAAGGGAGGATTTCTGCCCCTTCTGCCCCTGGCTTTGGGGTGTTCAGGAGCCCTGACGAAATATGCAGCCTGGAGGCAGTTCTAAAATGCTTCTTGGAGTCCCCCTCTCAAACCTAAATGACCCCAAGCAGAAACCTCAAGGAGAACCTAGATTGTATAGTGAATAGACACATGCGAGGGGGTAAGAAATCATAGGCTGGCAGTGCCTGGCATCAGATCAAGCTCATGCTTTGGCAATATAGGATTTGCGATCCACCCTCTATGCAAGCAAGAACTCTGCAGCAAATCCTCAGCGAGGGTGAACACTTCTATCTGTGCCTTAGATCACATAATTGAAAACTGGTCACATCTCTGTAAGCTGTATGATAATCAGAAGGAATATGGCTCAGTTACTCCAGGCTGCAGGAAGGAGACAACTTCAGCGATCAGACACAAAGCTGGACTGGAGGCAGCTGCTGTTTCTGCTTCAGAACCGGGAGGTGGGGAGTTGAGGGGAGATTTGGGGAGATAGGCTTCCTGTGGCAGGACCTATGCACAAGGAAACATCTCAAAACCTGTGTGTTTAATCTCACATCAACCAAGGGCTCTTCTTGGTCTACTAAAAATATTTCAAGACAGCAGTTTATACTGTATCGACTAACTAGAGGCAAGCAAATGGAGGGGAAGGTGGAATCAGAGGAATGAAATGAAGGCTTCCTCTCTTAGTTCAAACACCCATGTTGTTTCCTGTATTAATAATAAATATTTAAAAAACAGGAAGATCACAGAGGAGCCCTTAGCCAGTCAGGAGGTCGACTAGAGATCAAAGGCAGAGTTTGCTAATATATAGATCTGGAAAGAAATTCATGCATGGCAATGCCCCCAAAAGGACACTGTATAATTGTGAATGGGCAAGTGTGACCCTAAGAAGACACAGCAAATGATTCAAAGCGAAACCTGGGTCTGCTGAGTTTCTGAGCTTTATGTCTCTATTTCAAGAACTGGGATTTGTAAAGCATTCTAACACCTTCATCTACAAGGCTATGGCCTTGAGCAAAAATACAAATAAAACTAGTGATAATTCAGGAACTTCTGGGGCAGGTCTCCTTTGACCCCAGATCCAGATTGGGTTCCTCTCAGATGTCTAATTACTCTAGCCAGCCATTTGGTGCAGCCACACTAGCCTGACCTGGGAAGTCAGTGAGATTTTATGGCTAGCAGGATGAGGGCAGGAACAGTTTGGGGCTTCGATGCTTAGAGAGGGGACCCTGAGGGTCTGCCCTTGGCTTTGCCTCCTAACCTGGTCCTGCTGAATGACCACCATGCAGACTCTTATTTACATATATCTTGCTTGACATGCATTATCTGCCCCTTATACCACAGGACCCCTCTCAGCCTCAGAGAATGCAGTATGAAAGGGACCCACTGATACCCCAGCAGGTTTTTTTTTTTTTTAAAGACCCCTATGGAATCTCCTCAGGTTTGTAAAATATTTATCTGATATTTACACTTAGGGCCCCCAGGGTGCAAGGTCACTACCCTTCCCCCAGCTAGGCTACTCCAAGGGAGAGAAGCCCAGGAAAGGCATGCCTGGGCCCCTGTGTTGGCTGCATCGAGTTCTTTCCTCCTCTGAAGGCAGAATGCCTGTAGCTGGGCCCCGCTGCAAAGTGCCAGCCGGCCAGCCCTGTGGCCTCCCTCGGGCAGGAGCCCTAATTTGGGCCTGGCTTCCCACTCTAGATATTCATTCCTACTCTGGATATTTCTGCAACAGAATTCCCCCAACTGTGGACTGACAGTATGAGCTCTCAGATCAATTGTCTGGTTGTGGTAGCAAAACTAGGTGAGCAGGGGGTGTGATGCAGTACATATTTAGACTCCATGAGTTATACCCAGATAAGAAAAGGAGGCAGAATGTGCAAAACCCATATCTCGCTTTTTATATGGTAGTGTCAATGTGGGAACCCTCAATATTTCTTCTACAGTATATGGAAAAGAAATTATGTAAATAAATAACCATTACCGCTCAGGCCCTCCCAGCTTAGCCTTTGTAGTGCAGAGAATGTATTTCATGTTGTGCATTCAGAAGAGTTTAGTGTTCAGGAAATATAGATGTAATCAGCTGCCATAACTAGAAATCAAAGTTATTATTGTGCTGAAAATGGATTTCTCATATTTATGTTAACTAGATGGCTCCTTTCGGGGAAAGTCTCATTTATCAGAGAGAATATTTAGGTGTATGAATTAATGAATTTTTTTTAAAAAAGTAAGTTCAGGTCATGACCTAGTCCTTGGATGCTGTCCAGAATATTAAGGATTAAACATACCATCCGGAGGCCAAATGTGAAAACCACCACAGGGAACCCCCGTGCCAGCTTCAAATACTTATCCGGAGTAAACCTTCTTGAACAATATGTCTAAAACTGTCTTTTCCATCATTCAAAGTTTGCTTAAAAGTTGGATGACTTTGAGAAGGCTTCCCATGAATTCCCTTCTGGCTAGCAATCAAAACAAGTTTAGTCAAAAGTGGAAATGTGTTGTATGGAGGAGGGGGGTGAATTACTACTGACAGCTCTATTTCCACTTTCAGATATTCTTCTTGCAATTTTTCCAACAAAATAATGTTATTGTTCACTTCTCGGCCTCCCTTACACCTTGAAGACTTGGTTTAAGAAATATCTTTGTGAAAACTTTTTTTTAAAGGAACACTTTTCACAGGGACATTTTAGGATGGAAAGTTGAAAGGAAAGCATGAATAATTCCACAGTCTTCCCTACAGCCTGCACAGTCCTTGCCTCTCTCTGGGAAAGGGCAGGAGATCAGAAAAGTCAAGGGGGTTCAAAGAACCTTAGGGGGGGGGACAAGGAAAAGGGAGGGAGACTTTTCTTGAGAAGACCTCTGTCCAGCTCCAAGTCACATTTCTGCTTCAAGACACCTCACTGGATGAGATTTTAAAACCCCAGCTTCCCCGACACTGGCTTGCTTCCTGATTAATTTGGCTAAAGAGCTGGGTAGTGGAGAGCCAGACAGGCCCCAGGCCTGCCAGAGCTAAAGCAGCCGGGTCGCTGCTTCCCAGGCTCTTTGTCACTTTTGAAAAACACGTTTCCATCAAGAAGACTTATTAAGATAAAATGCATTCAAACACCGAGGAGGCTATTCAATAAATCTTCCATTTGTTTTAAGGTCCGCACTTTATCCTCTTGCAAAGAATAACTCCCTCTCCCACTAGCAGACCTGCATTTGCACTGAAAGTAAAAGGGGGGCAGTCCAAGTCCACAGCTCAGGCCACCCTGCATACAAATGAGATGCTCTTGTCTAAATAAATTATCTGCTGTTCAGATCGATATTAATACTACATTTGCTACATTACAATATTGTGCAAATTTAAGAGTCATTTTAATACAATGTAAATATGATTCTTCATGCATGAAAGCCAGGAAATATTGATAGATTATACCACTGCTTACTGTTCAACGAGGCCTTGGGAAAGGGGTTTTGCCATCTCTGCTCAAGAGTGGTTTTAATTTGGCCTTTGGAGGTCCTGCCTCTAGGATAGATTTATTAGGATGGTTTATTTGTTCTCTGAATGGAGGAATTAAAAACAATAGCGCCAATAATGGTGGTAAACCGGCAGCTAACCCTACTCACAGTGGGCAAGGCCCGAGACCCAGTCTGAGCAGCTCTGTTCCCCACCAGCGTCCTTTCTGGCTTTGTTTTTATTTCCCCCCATTACCTGCTGTCCTGGGTGTTTATATGTTTCCCTCTTGCAGGTTACAATAATAAAAGGGGGGCAGTGTTCTCAGAGGCTCGGACCAGAGCCTTCAAAGGCAACGTTAATGCATTTTCCTGGAAGTTAATTTGAACCATCTATCATAAGAGAAATTGTTAACATGCATGTTACCACTGCCTACATTTAATTTGATATTTTAAGGCACTCTGTTACATTTCCAATGTTCATGCGTTTTGCGTGGCTATGAGATTTATCTCCGGGGCGGGAACCCTCCCATACTTGCGGGTTCTACAGTATTGCTTTTGTTTTTCATCTTTCTTGTTTAGATCGAATCTGTTTTTTACGACCCTCAATAACCTCAGCAACTGCAAACATGAATGGTTTCCGATAAGGGAAAATCAGGATGCAATAAAGCGGGATTATTTATGATTTATTTGCCCGTATTCTTCTCTTTCTCCCTCTCTGTGTCTCACTGTGTCGGGAAACTCAGCCAGGGAGCGTGCCACACAGAGGAGAAAGCCACATTCCCACGTTCTCTTCCTTCCCTCTCCTCCCCCAGAAACGCTGAGCTCCAGCACACAGGCACACGCACATCGCACACACATGCACACCGCACACACGCGCAGCCAGACGGATCCACGGCACCGCCTCCCCGCCCCACCCCCCGCCAGACACGCGCCCGCCGCCGCCGCCGCCGCCGCAGCCCCGCGCGGGGCTCCAGGCCGCCAGGCCGGGCCACCTAGCCGCCCGCGCCCGCGCCGCCTCAGCTCCCGCACCGCGGAGCTCCCAAGATGGCAGCGGCGCCGCCGGCCGCTTCCCCGTGCGGGGGCCGCAGGTCCCGGCCAGGCCGGAGGTCCGACGAGGGCCCGGCCGCGGCGGGCGCAGCGAGGCGGCGCAGGAGGCCGGGCCCGAGCGGAGCGGGGCCTGCGGGCGCTCCCGGCGCGGCCTGCCCTCCCAGCGGCCGCAGCCTCACCTGACGTGAACAGCACGATGGCTTTGAGGCAGCTGTACTCGGCCGAGTCGACGTGCAACGCCTTGAGCTTCTCCACCTGCTCCTGGAAGATGCGGATGTGGTCCATGAAGGCCACGACGCGGTCGGCGGACATGGGCGAGGCGTGCAGGCCGGCGGCGGCCAGCAGCGGCGCCACGTGCAGCGGCATGGAGCACTGGGCTGCGTTGAGCACGAACAGCTCGCTCCAGGTCAGGCGTAGCAGGGACACCTGGTCGGTGATCTGCAGATCCGGGAAGAAGGGGATGTTGCGGGCCCACTCGACGGCGCTGAAGAGCAGGCGCGCGGCCAGCTCGCAGATGTTCTCGATGCCCATGATGTTGTTGGGCTGCATGCATTGGCTGCCGTAGCGCGACGTGGGGTAGGGCTCCGCGCGCAGCAGCAGCGAGATGTAGCCGGACAGGTAGCAGTGGCCGTTGAGGGGGTCCCCGTTGGTGAGTGCGTACTGGCCTGGATTGGGTTGAGTTGGAGGCATTCTTCCTCGCTGAACCGCTGACGAAAAGAAAGAGAGAAAAGAGGCAATGTGCATCCAGGGGGCTTGCGAACATCCCGTGCCGCAGCGCACCCGACACAATGCGGAGGTTCTTCCCGCAGCCACAAGCGCCCCGGAGCATCTCCTTTGGCGCTCTCTCTCACTCACAGCCCACACCCGGAGGCAATCTGGGGTGAAGCCCTCCAGCTCCGCGGCTCGGTATGCCCAGCCGTCTCCTGCGCCCCTGGCCACCCCAGCCCTGCCAGAACTAGGCCTGACTTACGGGCCCCCAGCCCGGTATGGCCAAGAAAATGCCACCCAGCCCCTCGACCACCAACAAGTCACACACAGATTAATGAAATCCCACTCACCCCTCCAGAAGGAACCAAATCAGGGTAAAACAAAAACAAAAACAGGCGAAACCAGAGAAAGGTTGTGGTTCTAGGCAAATGCCTAGCTGCCTCTTCATTTGCAAGCAAGCTGGTTTTGCTCAAAATGTTTCCATATTCTCTAAAAATGCTACGGAATTATCCTTAAAATAGATACAAGTTACATACCCTACTAACCACTTAACAACTTTTGAAGAGAAAACAAGTATCCTGCACCCCTCCCCTATCCCTTCCTCCCCATCGCCCCACACAAGGTTCTCACTGTTAAAAGCAACAAAAAATTGAAAAAAAAATCAAGAAAAAAGTTGAACTTACAGTAGCCAAACATTATTGAAAAAAGTAGAAAATATAATTTATGTCTGTCCTGCGCGGTGCCACTGCAACCTGCAGCCAGCTTTTGCCCAGTGAATGCACGAGCTTGCAACTGCAAAAACACTGGATTCATTAACCATCTGAATGCAAAACGTAAGCATGCTTTGAGTTCTTAAAGCTGACCAAAGTTTTTTTTTTTTTTAATGTGTATGTTTTACTTCAACAGTGCCAGCGTTTTAAATTGCCATGTAAACAAAGACAACTTTAGGAAAAGTTAGGGCTACTGAACTCTCCCCCCCAGCAAATTAATATAGATATGTCCATGTACACGTAGCTATCTTACTTCAGGTTATACACTATTTTCTTAAGTTTTCACTGATTCTAATTTTAATGCAAGCCCCAATGCAGTTTAAACTCTTGAAACATAATGGCTAGAATACTTTTTTCTAATTATAGTTTTGAACTTGGCAGTTATTTTTCAATTAAATGAGAGTACAATTCAAAGTTTTTTGTTTTGTTTTGTTTTTTGTTTTTCAGATGCCTATAAAATCTCCCTGGAGCTAGAAATGAAGTCGTCACATTTGCCTGCTCCTTGAGATCTGAAGGAATTCAATTTCTTTTCTTGTGGCATATAAAATATAATTTTAAAGTCAATTACAAGAAGGAGTAATCTGCATTCTACAAAATTGACTGGTTCACTAATTTGACTATAAGACATCTTTAATGATTGTCAGGAGATAAACTTTAATTGTAAGTGGCTAGATATATTTATAAGAAAAGTGCTGCATCTCTTGCCACATGAACATGAAGCATATCTAAATACAACATCAAAAGTTGTGTTAAAAGAAACCAAAGCCATACAACACAGGGATTAAATGATGTGGAAGCTCATGCCAGCTGCAGTCTATGCA
The DNA here is from genome assembly GCF_025265405.1 of Mesoplodon densirostris. NCBI lineage: Eukaryota > Metazoa > Chordata > Mammalia > Artiodactyla > Ziphiidae > Mesoplodon > Mesoplodon densirostris. Next base: position 76,957,997 of record NC_082663.1, on the reverse strand, counting down.
TTATAGCCAAATCAGAAGGATCGGTAAATGCCGCTGTAAATTGTAATTTGTATGCAGTATTTAAGCAGAGGGTGGAGTTTGATGAAGAAATAAAACGAGTATCATGCTTTAAAAAAAATGACACAACTATGAAAGCACGGTTCAGTCACAAACTTTCCTTTGAAAGTAGAGGGGTGAAAACAAGGCCACAGCTCTGGAGGAGGCGGCCCCAGCTCGGTAAAGAGGAGAGGGAACCAGTGAACAGGCCAGAAGCCCCCCTTCCCCCCTAATTAGACCTACAAGTGCAATAAATCTCACTCCTCTTTTTCCAAGCTAAGCTTCCTAAAGGATGATGCAGTAATGAATCTATGGTTCAGAGTACTCCAGTCTCCAGCCCTCCCCCATTTTAAATAAAGGGCATGAAGAGGTGGAGGGGAAAGTGGAATGAAAAAACACAGAAACAGAGTTTTCCAGGGGAAATAAGCACCCCTCCCCAAGTTCATGCCAGCCCAGCCCCAAGCATCCTCACGCACACGCGGGAAAGAGACACGCACCGAGCACATCCAAGACAGAGAGAGGGGATTTTAAGCCACAGCTCACGATCCCAGGGACAAAATCCTGAGCAGGCAGAGGGTGGGGTGGAGGAGCCGGGGAGAGGAGCGCAGGCCGGGAGGGGGAGGCAGCGGCAGCGAGCTGGGGTTGGGGCGGGGGGGCGGCTGGAGACGCCGGGGGAGGAAGGTAGCGGGGACAGAGGAAGCTGGGACGGGCCGGGACCGCAGGAACCCCAGCCCCATAGAGCAGCCACCCCCGCGAGAGAGAAAGAAAGAGGGCCGGGGAGGCGGGCGAAGCTCAGGGAGAGAAGCACAGAATAAATATTCACCTTCCCGCCTCATGCCCACTTTGAGGCACTTCTTGAGGCGGCAGTATTGGCACTGGTTGCGGTGGTGCTGGTCGATGGGACAGTTCCTGTTGGCACGGCATGTGTAAGTTAAGTTCCTGCGGACGCTCCTCTTGAAGAAACTTTTGCAGCCCTCGCAGGTGAACTGGCCGTAGTGCTTGCCGCTCGACTTGTCCCCGCACACCACGCACTCGATGTGCTGCTGGCTCTGGCCCGAGCCGGGCGGGCCCTGGCCCTTGTCCCCTGCCGTGCCGGGGGTGGCGGGCGCTCCGGGCTGGCCCGGGGTCTGCGGCGTGTGCGGCGCGCCCGAGCCCGCCTGCTGCTGCTGCTCGCCGGCGCCGCCGCCGCCGCGGGCCGCCTGCGCTGCGGGGTTGGGGCCGCCGGGGTTGCCCCCGGCCACGTCGTCCTGCGGATCTCGCCAGCTGCTAACTACCATTGCCATATCTTTGGGCCCGGGGAGCGCTGGGGGGAGCCGAGCTGCTCGCCGAGGGCCGCGGGGCGCGCGGGCGCGCTGGGAGGGGAAGGGGAAGGGGAAGGGGGGAGGGGGAGGGGGCGGGGGGGCCCGCCCGGCGCCCCGGGGTCGCGGGAGCCGAGCCCGAGCCGGGCACCAGCCGCTGCCTCCGCCGCCGCCGCCGCTGCCGCCGCTACTGCCTCGGCCGCCCCGCTGCTGCTGCGCGCCCGCCCGCCCGGCTGGCGTTTTGTTGTGGTTCCTGCTGTTTTCTTTCTCTCTTTTTGCAGCCCCCCCAGGCTCTCAGGCTCCCCCCCCAACACCCCTGCTCCCCTCGCCCGCTCCCCCCTCGCTCCGATCCTGGGGGGGCCACGCTCTCCTTCCCCCCCTCCCCACCCCCCCCCAGCGAGCAAGCTCCCTTCTCTCGCTTTTTTCTTCTTCACCAAGTTGCAAAATCAGAAATGGCACAGGCGGCAGTCGGTAGCGGCGCGGGGCGCAGCGCCGGGGGCGGCGGGCATGGGCCACGGCGCGCGCACACACTCACCCTCCGCCTTGCCCGCACCCCCGCGCACACACACACTCGCACACACACTCGCTCACCCGCGCCGGGTGCCCGCCCGCCCGCCCGCCGGCCACTGGGGCTACGCGCTGTGCGCCGGCAGAGCAGACATAGAGGAAGCCGGTGAGGGCGGCGGCGGCGGCGGCGGAGGAGGAGGAGGTCGAGGTTGCAGGCGCCTCTGGAGCCGCTGCCTCAGCTGCAGCAGCGAGCGCCGCTGGAGGAGCCGGGGCCCGGGCCGGAGTCCGAGCTGGAGTCGGGGCTGCAGCCGGAGCGCGAGCTCGGGTCGGGGCCGCCCGCGCCGCCGCCGCTGTCCCGGCGGGAGCCCTCGCTGGGCTCGGGATTGAGGGGAGCGCGGTGAGCCGAGCAGGGCGCGGGGCGAGGCTGCCGGCGGCGATCAGAGCGCGCTGGTGTCGGGGGGCCAGGTCCAGGGCCGGACGCAGCCAGCCATTCAGGAAGGCAGTGCTGGAGAGCGGGAGGCAGCCAGCGAGGAGGATCACACACTTTGCTCTTTTTGTTGTGCCGGTGGCGCCGGGCTCTCGCTGCCTTTTTCTTTCGGGAGGTGACGGAGGGGGAGAAAAACACGGGATAATTCACGCCGGCGACGAATTCACAGCGAAACAGAAAATATAAAAATCAGAAGAAAAAGAATTGCAAAAAAAAAAAAGAAAGAAAAAAAAACCGAGAGAGACATCCAAAGTAGGTCGAATAAATAATCCTCTTCTTTTCCTCTTTCTTGCTCCTTCTTCTGCTTCTTCTGCTATAACACACAGAGCTAGTTAAAAAAACCCTGGAGATCGCCCAAAAATGTTCTTTTTTTAGTATTTTAAATAAGTGCTCTTCAGCCGGGAACCAACACCCTCCCTCCAAAAAAAATCATATATGTATAAAATAACGATAAGAAGAATACGAAGGGGGTGCCTCCTCCTCCTCCTTTTTTTTTTTTTAAGTTTAGCCCTCACTCTTCTGCAGGAATGGAGTAAAAGAGACAAGGAGGAGGGAGAAAAAGGAGAGAAAGAAGAAGAATACGGGGGAAACAACTAATAGAATATGTAAGAAAAGAGAAAGGGGCGAGAGGAGAGGGGGGAGAGAAGAGAGAAAGAGAGAGATTGAGAGAGAGAGGTGGAGGAGAAAGAGAGAGAGAGAGAGAAGAGAGAGAGAGAGAGAGAAAGAGAGAGAGACCCCAAAATTGAATGCGTTTAAACGGGAGGACTCGCAGAGCAGTGTTTCCGAAAGGGGGATCTGCGCGAATGTCTGTATATAGTGAACTTTGACACTACTATTGAAACTGACACGTTTCTATGGAGATCGCTGCCTTATATGGAGCTCGTGTCAAGGAGCCAAGAGAAGGGCTGCTGGCAACTGATAATCAAAGGCGACTGACTGGTCAGAGCCCTGAATCGGGGGGGAGAGAAAATGGGAGGCTAAGGTTAGCCAAGCCTCCCGAACACCATTGGTTGGAGAGCCCCTCCCCCCTCCTCTTTTTCTTTCTTTCTTTTTTTTTTTCCCCTCCCTCTTAGCTACCTACTTACGGGTTGGCGAGGGAAGGAGGAGAGAAAGTGGGGGGGGGTGCTTCTGACTAGCGCAATTTACATTGAGATCGCCCTGCGCTGCTATTTACTCTGAGACCTGATTAGTATGGGTCGTCTATGGTCACACACACACACACACACACACACACACACACACACACACACACCAGAGGGGGAAGGGATGGCGAGGGGAAGAATGCCTTGCAATGGGTAAAAAGAGAATTAGAAAGACATTATTTTGTTTTCTTCCGAAAAGTTTTTAGAATTATGTTTTATGAGCGTGAAGAGCGTCATTGAAAATGTTAGGAAAATTTTAAATGGGAATTAAACTCTCACCGTTTTAATGATTCGTGAAATGTTTTGGGTTTGTATTGTTTTCTTCTTTCACACATAAGCACAATCCAAGAGTGGATTCTGCTCATTTTATATTCCTTTAAGAAACAAAGTAGGGACTCCCTGTTTTTTGGTCCAACGTATATTTTGGTTTTAAAATTAAGGGTTTAATTATGACAAAAATGCACTCCTGGAATTCGCAGCTATTGCCACAAAATCAATCCGAGCCAACGGTTCCTCTCCATCCCAAAGATGATTTTTAAAATAAACTTTCCAGTCAATCCGATTTTTCCTTCTTCTCTCTTTTCTTTTCCCTTTTTGGTATCCTCAGGCTGTTCCAAGTTCCTACGAACTCTCCAGTAATTATTAATAAAATAGTAGTAAGTTCTCATATCGTTGGGGGCGGGGTGGTTAGTGCGGCCAAGTCCGAGTCCCAGGAAAAGAGGAAAGGGGTGAGCGAGAACGGAAGGAGATGGGAGATGGGGAGAGGAGGGGGGAGGGGAAGAGGAAGGCAGGAGGGAGAGGGAGGGAGAGGGGAAGAGGGGAAGAGGGGGAGAGAGAGGGAGGGGGGAGAGAGGGAGGGGGGAGAGAGAGGCGAGAGAGGAGAGGAGAGGAGAGGGAGAGAGGGAGAGAGGGAGAGAGAGAGAGAGAGAGAGAGAGACGGAGGGAGGGAGGGAGGGGGGAGGGGGAGAGAGAGAGAGAGAGAGAGAGAGAGAGAGAGAGAGAGAGAGAGAGAGAGAGACCCCGATTCCCAAAGGCGATTGGTCGCCGGAGGAGGGGCCGGCGGGAGGAGCGGGTCCCGCCGCGAGGCCTGCAGGAATCGCTGGCTCCGGCTGCCACCTAGCGGACGGGAGCCGCGTCCCGGAGGCGCACAGTCGGGTCCCTCCTCCCCTCCCGGCAGGCAGCCTGTGCCTTTTCTCCAAACGAAGACCGCACTTTGAAAATTCTTTCAATGGATTTTTTTTCCTTGAAAGATCGTACTGGGGGAAAATGATACTTCTATTAGTTACATATTCTCCAATCGCACACTCGCACCCCCCTCGTTTTGAGATCGCTCCCCTAGGCAGGCTCAGGCGGGCGCGGAGCAGTGCGGAGTGACAAAGCCGCCGCTGCTGCCGCCGGGGGTGGGAGCTGCGCTTGCCCGCCCGCCCCTAGACTCGGGAGAGCGTAAAAGTTTGTCTCAGCTCCAGCACCCTGAGCCTCAACACGCCCGCAGGTAAAGGTGGGAGTAAATGGCCACGCTGTATTGACAGAGGTAGGGTTTGTTTTTTAATACACGTTCTCCCTTTAAATTTCACTAGGGAGGGGTTTGGGAAGCGCTGCGTGTTTGGGGTACGTTTTGCGCTTCCCGGTCTCTCCAGCCTACAAGTCTGGAGTCGCCGACCGCTTAGTGACGAGCGACGATTTTAAAGAGCAGAATAAAGGCTTTTCCGTGTCTGCCCTGCAGCCCCTCCAGCTCGAATAATGAAGAGACAGTCAATGCACTCCGCAAGCGGCGGCCCATTGTACGCAGCTGATGGAGAGGAGGCGGTGGGGGCCGGCGAGGGCTCCTTGCTCTCGCCCTTCTCCCCAAATAAACGCGCTTACGTCTCCCGGTCAGTTAAAAGGTGAAATGAACACGATTAAAAGACAGGAAGAAAGAAAAGAAAGGAGGAAAGAAAGAAAGGAAAGAAAGAAAGAAAAAAAGGAGAAAGAAAAAAGGAAAGAAGGAAGAAAAAGATAAAGAAAAAGAACGAGCTTTCTACATATAAATTCTGAATTGTACTCCCCATCTAGTACAAAGGCAGGCAGTCGAGGGCAGAGGAAGCAGGCACAGAGGGATACAGGCAGAAGGAAAGAGAACGTGGAGAGAGACGGAGCGAGTGGAAGAGGAAGCGAGAGCGAGCGCCAGGGAACCAGAGGCCTCCTGGACGCCCGGCCCTCGGGCCCAGCCGCCCTCGGACCCTGGACCGGGAGTCGTGGGCACCACAAAGGAGACTCGGCCAAGTCCTGCCCCACCAGGCAAGTAACGCAATGATTATCGTTTCTTTTGAACTCGGGGTTGGCAACGCAGACAGGCCGGGAGGCAGCCTTTGCTAGCATGGCTTCTGCAGGCCGGGGCCGCAGTCCAGTCAGCCGGGGCGGGTCGAGAAGAACTTTCCGCGGGGCCTGCTCCGGAGCTGCCCTCACCCGGCCTCTGTCCTGCGGCGGCGTGGAGGTAGGGATCACGGCCGCGGCGCCGCCCTGGAGCTGAGGATCATGCCCGCCGAGCAACAGTCCAAATTCAAAACAGGTCTCCTTCACCCCCATTCTCTACCCTCCTCCCGCACTGGCGGGAAAATGCTGCGGAGCCTCCAGCCTGGGGGCGGAGGACCGGGGGCGGAGGGTCCACAGGTTTGGCACCCGAGCCGCCGTCGCCGCCCCACCTTCCACCCCCACCCCCCACCACCACTCCGGTGCCAAGCCGGAGCCGCGGTGGAGTAGGCTTCCGAGTCCGGCCGGGCTGGCCCTGCCGCCAGCGCCTTGCCAGGCTGCAGCCGGGCCCTGGCGAGCAAGGCTCCTGCCGCCCACCTGCGGACGCCGTTTGTAACGGGATCCCCTAATGTAACGCGATCGATGGCTGCCTGTTTGATGTGGGTGATAGTGTCAGCGAATTAAAAGGGACACCAAGCCACTCTCCCCAGCGGAGAACCCGCGGCGGCGGCGGCGGCGGCGGCGGCGGCGGCGGCAGCAGCAGCAGCGAGGGAGCACAAGATCCGCAGCCCCGCAGCCCAGCCAGACTTCTCGCGCAGCAGCAAGAGGGCTGGGGGTGGGGAGGGGTCACCTCCCCAGGGGTGAGGACGGAGCCAGTGTGTGTGAAAGGAAGAGCCTCAATTAAAACCGGCGAGAAAGCTTTCCTCGGCGCTGGGCAGGGGTGCGCGTTTGCGTCAGAGGGCGCACAGGGCGGGCGCGCGGGGCGGGGGAGCCGACGCCGGGGGCCGCGCCCTAGGGCTGGGTGGGCGCGGGAAGGAGCCAGCCCAGCGGCGTCGGCCTCGGTTCGGCCTTGCAAGCTAGGGGCAAGGCGTGGCAGGAGGACTAGATGAGGCTCCCCTAGAGCGGTGGGGCCCGCTCACCCGCGCTGTGGGCTCTTTCTGCCGGCCCCTACCCTGAGCTACCAAACTCGCAAGAGGCCCCTGGGATCTGGCGTGACCCTGGGTATGGGAAGAAGCGGAGACCTCGAGTGGCCTCAGGCGAAGCTGCCTGCTTCTCTGGAAGGAAGGGAGGGAGGGAGGGGTGCAGCCCCCGGCCTTAGTCCGGGAAAGGGAGGGGTAGCTGTTGGTTGTGGTGCCCGGAGCAGTGGAAACCCTCGGCTTTTCAAAGCAGGGGAACAGATCGCGCTCCTGCCGAGCATATGCGCCAACTTTCTATCGTGAGAGGGGCAAGAAGAAACCGAGGCTTTTCGAGGAGGGGCGCTTTCCCTTTCCAGCCCAAGCATCACTCTAGGCTCAGTTTCTCTTCTGGACCCTGTGTTCCCCCATCGCATTTGCACACCCGCAGAGCGCCTCCACTTGGGCTCAAAGCCCCACCCCCAGCAAACGGCTTCCGTGGAGGGACTGAGGGTCAGCTCAGGTCCTGAGGGAGCCGAGGCTTTCTCTCCACGAGGCTGTCGTTCGTTACGAGTTCAACCTAGCACACTACCGGCAGCGCCCCACACGCAACCCCGGAGACAACGATATCTGTTGTGGTTGGGGAGGGCACCTAATAGAAAGTGGTCATATTTTGAGGGAGCACGTAGGTCCTCAAACTGTGCAAATCCACACACGGGTCCAGGAACGCTCAGCTGCAGAAGCAGAAAAGCAGATGGAATTTCCATCTTTCTTCCACTCATCCTCTCTTCTCCAGATCTTTCTCCCTCCCTTCTCCACTAAGTCCTTGCTTCCGGGGACCTCTAACTGGGACTGTTGGACCCAAACCCACTGTGGCCCTTGTCTCAGCACACTCCTTGAGACTGCTAGCGTGGTGGCCATATATATTCGGCCCTCTCCAAGGTCTCTCTCTCCTGGCGAGGCTGGTGTAGAGACAGGACACCTGGCTGGTTTCCTCACCAGGGCCTGGACTCCCAGGCCTCACTTCTAAAGTCTTCCTCTGTCCTGGTCCCCATAGGCCAGTTCAATGCACACAAAGTCTCCAGTGTGGTTCCCCAAGAGACATGAGAAGGTACCCCTCCGACTGGGGAGAGGAATCAGGCTTACAATATCTCTTGCAGATTGCTAGCATCACAGTTCAGCCTTAATCACTTTTTAAAAGCCTTCCAGACAACACTTGCTCTCTTCTAGAGGGACAGACAATAAACAGTTGTGACCTGGTGGGAGAAGGAGAGAAGCAGAGGTCTGTGGCTGCATATACAGCATGACTTGCATTCCAGGCCCCAGAGTCCGGATCCATGCAGCCTTTCTAGCTGATTAACAACCCCCTCACCACTATCTCTCCTTCCACTAAGGCTGGAATCATTCTTCACTAATTCTGTGACCTCTCTGATATTGGTATTTTGCTCTCCCCAAACTCAACGGATCATTTGTTTTGGCTTTTTGGTAAATCACACTGAAAAAAATGGTGGCCTTGTAAAAATGTTTTCTAAATTTAGTTCATGAGCCGAGAGACCCTACAAATGACCAGATATGTGTAGAAAATTCTCTCCTGTATCTCTTCCCTATCCCCTAAATTGTTAAAAATTATATTATTCTGTTTTGAGAGACCACAGAACAGAAATAACCCTGTTTTATCAAGCCCATCTGGAGAGATGAACATGCTTGCGATCGCTGGGAGAAAGGTCAGTTCTTCTGCTCGTACTGCAGACCTTTCCCAAAGAGCTTATTTTAAAGGTGCCGAATCAATTAGTCTCCCTTGGTATGAGGTTAAGGCTGTGAAAAACGAAATTGAAGAAGATGTGTTTTAAATGGTCTTGCATAGATCTTTTGAAGAAAAGGGTGAAGAGAGGCACAGTAATGCCTGCCTTTTAGGCATTACTGTGTTTTGTGATTATTTAAAAACAAAACCCAAAACAAACAAACAAACAAACACCCTATGTCAGAAACCACCCCTTCTTGCAAGACTGAACTCAGTGTATATTGTGGCTGCCCAGCTGTAAAAAGTTCTGCCTTTGTCAACATGAAGACAAGGGTGGAAAGGCCAAGTTGGGAGTCGGGCTTCTGCTGGACCGTCTGCTCTCAGCCTGCCTATGTCGTTGAACCACGGATCCAGCAGGCTTGTGTACTCACTATCACTCTGGTATGGCCTGGGCATTTCTTCTTTGTCACCTTTGGGTCAAAATGCCCAGAGATAAGTGCTTTACCTTAAAAAGCAGTTTAGTTTTCTATCACAAACTGGCCAGTTAAAGCAGGTGTTTTGGAAAAGAGAGATAAGGGAAGCATTTCCCCTTTTTGCTTGGGCACCCAGTTAGAGGGCCCAGGAGCAGCCACGGGAAAATGGCAGGAGAGCAAGTGCTGACCTTTGGATGCAAATCAAGCCTTTTGTAGGAGGAAAAGTGACAATGATTCCTAGCACACCAGAGAAGCCAAATATTTACTTTCTGTAAAAATCAAGCCTTAGGTATCTAAATGCATTTATGCAAAAATTAAGAACACAAAAATTAAGACTTTTGTGTTACGAAATGTATTTCTTTATTTTAAATGTCCAACTTGAGTGAAGAATAATTGCATGGCTCTTCTTCCTAGGGAAAATGACTTGGGTTTGGAAGAAAAGTTCATGTTTTGAAATGAGTTTGAAACTTGTTAAAGTACCCTGGCAATACAATTAACTATACTCTATACTTTCCCTTAATAGTCACCTGTCAGAGCACCTATTTCTTTTACTACAGGATTAGCCCATCAGAAGCAGATCTGAGTTGGACATTCACTGATTAAAAACTGCTGGAATATGTTTAAGTCTTCAATGCCACTTTCTTCACTGCCTATAAAGTAAACTAGTGGAAAATTATTGGCTCACAAAGCCAGCAGATCTGTTGGTAACTATGGTCATGCTACAATCCTATTTTACCTATCAGAAGTTTAATGTAAATAAAATCCTAACATTTCCCTCTAAACTGTCAGTGGAGAGATATGTTTATTACAGTGTCCTCCATCAGTAGGGGAGAGGAGCTTTAGGTAAAGTTTAAATGAAAAAGAATGAGCATAGTACACCGCTGATACAAACCACATGGAGCAGTGAATAACTATGCCCTCTGTTTTGCTACGTATATTTTATTTACCCACTTCAGAGGTGGATAATAAACCTAGCCTATCTGTGGGAGGAGTTAATAAAGTATTCCAAATGCGTGATCTAACAAAACTCGGTGATAGTTCTGTGTTTTATTGTTAACCATTTGCATGAAATCTTCTGAAGCTGAAAAGAAAAAGGAAAGGGCTTTTGTGTTAGTTGATCCTTGGCTATTCTAGGGCTCAGGTTGGTGTGAAAGGGACGAGGAGGTCACTTGAAATCTCCTTTTATCTACTCTTATTTTCTCTCTGGATCAGCAACTTTGAATAGACATCATCTAATCGCCCTTAATGGAAAGAAACTATGGGAGCAATGAAAATGCCTTTATTCCAGAAGTGAATACATGTATGTGGACAGCTAGCTGAGCTTGCATAGGACTACATCTCTGCACACATGTGCTTAGAGATTTTTCAGGGTGTATGGATGTTTATGTAAATGTGTCCCATACATTCTGGGTTGGGGGTTTGATTGGATGGGTCATTTTGCCCTTACACATAAGTATGCACACATACTCACATTAGGATTCTCTTCCAAGTCCAGGTGATACTTTCAGGTGACTCTTTTTTCAGCTTTTTCTTGCCCTCACTCTCTGAGATGTCATATTTAAGTCCCGAAAAAAAGCAAATAATTGAGAACACAATGAACAGCCTTTTAGTGAAGACATCTTATTTCTTTTCTATTTTCAACTGGAAGCCACAGTGACAGGAGGATTTCTCTTTAGAGGGTAGAGATTGTATGACAGGTGGGAGGTGATGGGGTAAGATGAGACCATTACTTTCAATTTCTCCCCAATATTTTTTCTTTTTGGTTTTTCTTGGCATTAAATTGGTTAAAACACAGTAAATAAGTGGAAAACAAGAGCCTGACATTAGGCAGTTTTAAAAGTTTTTTTTTGTTTTGTTTTGTTTCTGCTATAGATACATATCTCTAAATGGTTGAAGCTGAGAAATTGATTATAATTTGTTTTGAAGTGAGAATTGTTTTAGTAAGTCTCACATGCTGACTACAATATCATTTAAACTGTTTTCCTTAGCCATTGTTACATATACTTCATGAAGGAGAAACAGCCCTCAGGTTGTTAGGTATGAATGGCTATCCAGAAAAGGACATTTGATTTCTAGGACTGAAGGCACTGGGCTTCACTTCCTAAGAAGCCTCTTCTCACCCCCACCCCCAGTCCCATGTTCTTCTGAGTGAAATTCGCATTGCTCCCAGAGCCTGGGACACTTCATTGTAAATTCCTTTAAGGGAATACTCGGTTACCAGGGCTACAAGTTCCCGTCTCAACCCGCCAGCCTCCCTGCCCCCTGCTCCAGGTCGCAGAGACCCTTGGCTGTCAAGGGCTGGGACCTTGGGCCCCCTCCCCTCCTACTCCCAACCTACCGGAGATCGCAGTTCCAAAGTTCGAAGTTGGGTGGGAGCGGATTAATCCCTCTTTAACTCCTCTTCTTCCCGCCCTCAATTCTGAACCCCAACGGATCCGTTTCCCGGGGTTTCCTGGTGAATAGGAGTGTAGGAGCTGCCCTGTCCAATAAAGATTAAATTAAGTAGAAGAATCCCAGCCGCTGGATATTTGGAAGCTCCGGTGGGGCGTCAAACCGACGTTTAACACATTTTTTCCAGTCACTGTGTACAAATTTTGGACCTGTTGGGCTTAACTTTAGAAAGGAAAGAAGAAAAAAGATAGGGAAAGGAGGAAGGGAAAAAGAAAACTGAAAAGAAAAAGCGAAGAAAGAAATTCACAGAAAACCCCCCAGTTTCAGGGGGACTTTGCACTCAGAGAGGCTGAAGGCAGAAGCGGGGCTTCCTGACCTTTCTAGTCTTTTCTTTCCCCAACCACTCCTAGAACTGGAGAATCCCTCTCCTGGCTGAGGGCTTGGAATTTTGCTGTTTTGGCGAGTCTGAGTCTACTTTTATCCCTTAGGGACAGTTTGGTGGCCCAGGGTCAAAACTGGGTGTGCAGCAGAAAAGATGCACTCAGAACCCAGTCGCCTCTTCTGTGCTTAATTTTTTTTTTTTTAACACTAAGCTTTTGGTAGCGCAAACTGAGAACTGAGCAGTTTCTTTCAGTGACTGCCCAGCAGGAGAAACAATGGCTTTCTCTGTCGGCAGCGCTTAGCTCTCTGGACACTGACCTTGAAGCTGAGGCCGGGCCAGGCGCTCCCTCCCCTGGGAATCATCCCGGCCCCAAAACATCGGCGTCTCCCTCCCACCTGCTCCTGTAGTCCCAGGGCGCAGTTTGGTGGGGGCAAAAGGCAAGTTCCTTTGTGGCAATGGTTCGTCCGTGCAAATACAACACTGAATAAATTAACCTCAAACCAGCTAGTTGTGGTGTAGTAGTTTAGCAGGACTAATTGCAGACAATGGAGCTGAAATGCCTTTTCCAATTAGCTGCTGGTTGGAGTTTAGTTGGAGGAACTGTCAGCTCCAACGATGGGTAATTGCTTTATTGCTCACAAACTATCATCTATTTAGAACATATGTGCTAATTACTCTGGATGGGCGTCGAAAAAAGAGACCGTAAATCTAATAGCACTTTAAAAACTCTGTGGTGCTTGTAAGCAACCCCAGTCCCTTGCACTTACTTCTCCTGCCCAGGTTGGCATGATGGATGGCTGTCTTTCAGAAAGGCTAAGGTTTGGACTGGAGGCACCTACGGGATGTTCTGGTCAAATAGCGTGCAAGAGAGCTAGCGGCAGCGCATGCTGGGCAGAGGAGATAAATCACTGTCATCAAAACCAGTCCCCTCTTTAGCTGCGCACTTTTTTTTTCATTTTCGCAAAAGATTACTTTAGAAATCTTTTAATTGGATTATGCTGAGAAATTAATCTCCTTTAGCCTTGGCTAAATATATTGTGGCCACTGTCGGGAGGAAAGTCCTGAAACTGCAGCGAGGGCCACGTCCCCTTGCTCTCTCCTTCCCTCAGCCTTCCAGGATCTCCCAGCCGCATGCTACAGCCATGCTCCAAGTCCTCAGGAGTGATTGCGGGTGAGAAAGAGTGGAAAGACACATCTGGGCGGAAGGCCACGTCGGTCCCTAGTGACTCTCCTTTGTCCTAAAGGCCATGTTTCAGTCCAGGATTCCCTAGCTCCATATCTAGCATCTCCATAGCACCGCGCCTTCCTCCACAAGGTGTCCTGGGGGCCTGCTACCAGGGAGGAGGGAGGCTGGAGTGGCGGGAAGAGGAAGTGTGGTGTGTCGGCAGAGGGCTGCCAGCTAAAGTCACTACTTTGCCCTTTTCCCACACCTTCGCTGCCCCCCTTCTGGGTCTCCGGCGTGGAGCTGGGTCTTTGCTAACACTCTCCACTCTACTTTTTTGCGTAAAGACGCACGGCTTGCTCTTGGCGTTTCCCCTGGTATAACTCTGGAGACACTTCCCCTTGACGTGCACAGTGGTTGAGGTCCGAGAACTAGGGCCCTCCCCATCCCCCCGGCTCCTAGAGCGCCAGCGCAGTGTTGGGCGGGGACCTCCCTTCCAGCCCCGCGGCCCAGAGTCCTTAGCCTGGTCCAGCGCGGCTCGGGCGGCTGCGGAAGCTGCGGGTCGGACCCTGCCGGCCGCTTATCTCAGCGGGAGATGACAACATCTGTCCGAAACGGGATACCTACTTTTGCAGCTCAATTTAGCTCTTAATAGCAGCTCTCTGAGGTGTGGTTAATTGATAGGGATAAAGTCGTAATGACTGGACGAGGAGACGCCACTGATCCTTTAATATACTTTTAAAAGAAACAACCACCACCCCAAACACCGGCGAGTCATTGCTCGGTGGGAGAATAAGACCGGGATCTGGCGGCCGGAAGAGCGACGCCAGTGCTGTTTGTATCTAGAGGCTACAGTGAGGGGTGAGCCCTGGTTCTCAGGGCTGGGGCATCCGGGAACCACCAGGGCGCGCAGCTCAGGCTGGCAGGGGGTTGTCGCGTGGCCGCGGAGAGCCGAGCGGGGCGAGGACCTGGCAAGCTCGGGATGGCAGGTGACCGGACAGAAGGGCGAGGACGAGGCTTGAGCCACGGAGGACGCCGCCCCTCCCCGGGCTCGGCCACTCTATCAGCTCTTACCCTGAGCGGGGCTGGATCCCCACGAGACAGGCACCTTCGTCTGCCCTCCCTCCCCGGCTAAGCTACCCCTCATCCAGCGAGATGGTCAAGTGGCAGTGCCAGGCGGACATTCGCGGGGTTCCAGTGTCTGAACAACCTCTGAGGGACCTCAGCTCCGGGAGAGACACGCGCCGCTGTGTGTGTGTGTGTGTGTGTGTGTGTGTGTGTGTGTGTAGATCGCCCCGAAATGCAGAGTCAGAGCAGCAGCCCAACACGTGGCCGTATTTCTGCGGGGTCTGCGCAGAGCCGTGTGGCCAGGCGTTCTGGGATTTACTCGCGCGCAGCTGGGTCCCGCCGCGTGTCCCGCCGCCCTTGCGCACCACACACCCAGACTTCTGCCCGCCACTCTCTCCTCAGCACCGTCCCTTTCCCTCGCCTGATCTCCCTTTGCTCCGTTCTAGTTTAGTCTCCAGAGGGTCACAGGAGTGTGTTACACTGCGCAAGCCCCTCACTCAGGTTCACACAAACACGAAAGTGAAAAAAATCAGATCGCCTTTTCTGTCTGCAAAGGGGGACCCCCTCCAGGTGCTGTTGTCGGTGTTCCTAGCAGGTTTTGCGAGTATCCTGTTTTACATTTAGGAGAGGGATTAACCTTGATGCTTCAGGTTTGAGCTCCCTCTGGAAGCGAAAGGAGAAATGACTACAATCAGCGTCCATATTTAATTGTATTGAGAGATCGCAGGTGTTTCGGCTGCTGCTATTGTCTGCCTTCCTCCCTGAGCCCACATAACAGGGACGAGAGAGTCCCAAGAAAGTTAATTTCCCCAAACCTCCTTGCGGAGAAGGAGTGCCTTGTCACAGGGCGAAGCTTTGGGGTATAAGATTTGAAAAAGAGCAATTAACTGTCCCAACTCGCAGGGTGTGCCTGTCTCGGGTGGTTCTGTCCTTCCACCGTCACTGTCTAATCTCATCTACTGTGGTTCTGCCCTCTGTGATGTCTAGAAATTCGAGACTCACGGTCTCTTAACCGTCGAGCCTCCCGCCCCGTCCGCAGCCCTAGCCGGGGAGGACTCCAAGGCCGCGGTCTGGTCCTCGAGGGCTTGAGTCAGGGACAGGGTCCCAGGTCTAGGTCCATGTCCTGGTCGGCTACTCCCGCTCATGAGCTCCCTGCCCGGGATGACCTGAGTGACCTGGCGGCGGGTCTCCGAGGCTTTCCCGAAGGCCTGTGGCCTTCGGGACGCCGGAGTCCTGATGTGACTGTGGCGGCCACTCGTCGTCCGTCGATGCCCTCGAATCAGCGTGGCCCTCGGCGCTGCGGAACCGGAGAGCGGCCCGGAGACACCTGCCCGAAGCCCGCGCCGTCCCCACGGCTGTGAAGGGCCCTTACTGCCCCGTCTCCTCACATTCCTCACCCCACGAGGGCGCTCCCTTGCGAACGAATTCTGCGCTCTGGCCTCCCGTTTTCCCTGTAGGGGCCCCCTGGGGCCCCTCCCACTCCTTCCCCTGAGGCCTGGGAGCTCGGGCCCGAAGCTCAGCCTGGGGCGGGCGGTGGCGGGGGGAGCCGCTCCCGGAAGCGAGGCCCGCATCCGGGTAGGAAGCCTCGCTTGCGGCGTTGGCGGCCAGGCCCTCGACGCGAGCGGGGAGCCGCGTGCGGCCGAGGGGCCTGGACCGCGGGTGGGCGCGTTTGGCCGTCCTCCAGGGCAGCGCTTGCGCCGGCGCTGAAGGCCCCCAGCCCGCGAGCCGGCCGGAGTGACAGATCCCTGGGCCCGCGCAGAGGAAGAGATTCAAGAAGGAAGCCAGGCCCGACCGGGGGGTGGCGCACGCTCGCCGAACCCCAGGGCCGAGCCCTCGGTCGGCGCTGGCTGTGTGTTCCCCCCTCGGGTGGGCGCTGCAGACCTCTTCCGAGTGGACCCGGAGGGAGTGAGCCGGCCTCCGCCCAACTTTGTAAGGTTCGGAGACCCACCGTCGAGCGAGACGGCTTTTGCGAGGCTTACTACGCTTCTCTCCTTTCTTTGGCCGGAGCGCTCTGAGCCTGGTGTCTCCGGGGCTGCTCGACAGTTCGCCGCGCCTCGGGCCGCAGGTCCTCTTCAGGTGTTGGGTTGAGAGGGGTAGGGAGCAAGGCCTGGGGCAAAGCTGGGAAACCTCAAACCCTAACTTCTAGTTCGAGGAGCTTGGTTTTAAGAAGTTGGAAAGTCAGTGGGGGTTAATTTCGTGGCCTAAGGCAGCTTTGAAAACATCCGTCCATAAGGCGGGAACAGCACGGTTTAGAAACGGCTGTGTAGTCAATAAGAAAAAAATTTTTTTGGAAGACTGTATCTGGACAGTTTTCCCAGAGATTGTTTTATAATCTCTCAATTTACAGAGTTGCTATGTATCTCGCCACTGGTACACTGAATAGTATCTTCCTTCAGACAGGGATTGAGAAACGGAAATACCACCACCCTCGGGCCAAACTTGTGAGGACTGATTGCAGGGGAACTGGTGCTCCAGATGTTGCACTAGAGGCGCTGCAAGTGTGAGCAGGTAACGTGGAGAAGAGTGACATTGTTAACAGAAAGCATCTAATTAACAGTGACTTCATTTGATTGGAAGGATGAAAAAGCCTTTTTAAATCAATCCAGATTCACTGGCCTAAACTCAGCCAATTTATGAATATGTAGCCTGACTGGGGTCTGCTTTCTTTCAAAGATGTCATCTTAGGGGTAATAGCATAGGTGAAGTCATTTGGTTACACTGCGGAAACTTTTATAGTGCCTTCCTTGGGAATTTAATTCAGTGCTTCTTCATTTTATTAGGAACAGACTGACTCCATCAACTGTGCTCTCCCTGTTTAGAGGCAGGACTGCTTGAAGCAATTAGGTTCACCAATTAGCATAGTTTTACTGACCCCAGTAGCAGCACTGCTTCTTAGATTATCCATTTCTTCAAAGTCAGGGAAAAGCTGGAGCACAACATGCTTCCCAGGTGTCCAGGTGGGGGAAATAAGCCCACAAAAAGGGTAGCACAGCAGCGCAAAAAGCTTTCTAATATTCCCTAAGTGTTTGCTTCAGCAACTTTGGTGGATTTTTCTCCCCTTCTCTGGTTCTGGATCCTGTAACACCTCCATCTTTTGGTAAAGCCTCTCTCCTTTGGTTGTATTTTGGCAGAACTGCTTTTGAGAAAGTGAATTGTCTCCTTTCTTTTCTGTCTGCCTGCATGCTAATGATGCTCTGGACAATGTTAGGGTCCAGAGAGAGGACAATGCTGAAGGGCCACTTTAAACCCTGAGGTGAGAAGGTAAAGGCTCAGCTCTTTGGGGGTGTGTACATGTGTGTGCATGCATGCACCTCAGGACCTTTGAGGAGAGGCCAGAGGGTGGATATTGGAGATAAGTCATTGCTTTCCCTAATACTGAAGGTTTACCTGCAAGACTTTGTTTCAGTCTCTTCATTGTGACCTCAACTAGTTGGTGGCCAACATCTTTAATAAATGTCTGGAGCCCAAAGCAGTCTGAGGGAAAAGGGGCTTTGGTCTTGCCACTGTCAAGGGTATTGAAGGGATTACATTTACCTGGCTATTGCCTCTCACTCTCTCTCTCTCTCTCTCTCTCTCTCTCTCTCTCTCACTCACTCTCACTCTCACTCACTCACTCACTCACTCACTCACTCTGACTCTCACTTTCTCTCCCCTCCTCTTCCCCCCACCCACCCCTTCTCTAAAATATATATTCCTCTGTTAGATTTCACTAGATTAAATTGCTGACAGTTCATCAGTAGCAGCAACAATGTAATACCCCTAACCTTATTAAATCAATAAATACTAGATCCATGCATTGAATTAAAAATGCATCAGCAGGTCCAGGAATTGCAGTCATATGGCCATGGACCTCAGAATCGAAGATGCCACTCAAAAATTGACTAGTTAGCATTTATTTAACCTTTTTTTTTTTCTTTTTCTGTTTTGGATCTGTGTTTAAATATTTTGGGCTTTTAATATTTTAGGGACCATTGTGACAGGTTTGTTTCTGTTTACTTATTTTTCAAAAATTCTTTTCTTTCACTACTCATATTTAACCATGAAAGAGATGCACGCATTTAACAATGGTAATACACTGTGACTTTATAGTTCTTGTCATTAGTTTTCATCTAGGGAACATACTTTCACTCAGAATACATTACTCGAGGAAGATATACTCAGGTGCATACATTTATACATAAGAACAAATAAATTTACATGAATATGTTTTTGTATATAAATAAACAAATATAGTCAGTGTAAATGTATTGCTGTACATTGATTATAAGTTTATTTAAAAAAACACATTTAAATTTATCTTTCATTGTCTATTATAAGCCAGAGAGCTATTTATCATGATAAAACAAGTTATTTATTTGTAATCTGGTTGGCTTGTTACAATTTATATCATGAGAGATGGAATTAAAGTTTTCATGTCTTTAAACTTAACACAGTACTTAAGAAGTTATACGTATCTTATACCTCAATGTGGTTTACCAGGAATTGGCAGTTAAGTTGTAGATTAGTAGGTGAATTTACAGTTAGTCCCTACTGAAAACAGAGAATGTGTTTAACACCCAGAAATTTAATGGAAAAAGTAATATTACTCTAGCCAGATATTTGTTCATACTGATTAATGATGCTAATTATTTTAAAACATTCATCCCCTATTGACGTCAGCCAGCATATATGGTACTGAATTCTGAAGATACAGTCATCAGGCCTTAGGTTCACCACACTGTGAAAGAAAAAAATCTTTATTTGATGAAATAGGCAATCAACTGAAATCTTTCCTCTTTAAATAAACTGATTCCTCAGTATTTTCCCAGTGTTGGTGTAAGTTGTTGTCTGTGATGTCCCCCAGGGCTCTTTCCTCTGCTCTCTGATTTGGTATATAAAGGCAGCTCTGAATGATGGATTACTGTGTCATTGCAGCCTGCGAAGGATTAATTTGTTTCATTGATTTCTCTTTAGGCAGATTGCCAGAATTTGCTGCTTCCCACCTTTCCGCAAGACTTCTAGAAGTAATAGACAGTAATAGCCTAAGACAAATCAGCTCCTTCACCTAAAAATAGAATCATGGAACTAGGAATCCTACAAAAGCTATGGCAAACTTTTTATTCACATATTGGGAGAGCAATTAATAGGCTACTTAATACGCTTTAGAAATATTTTTAATTGAAAAATTTCCTGACTTTGTGACTTAAAACACATCATATTAATAGCTCTTAAGTAAGCATTTGTAATGTTTGTCCCATAAGTTTTCTCTAATTTGTAAGGAAAAGAATGTTTAACTCAGGAAAAAAATGTGATGTCTATGCGAGTGACAAATATTTTTCTTTCTATGCCAGATTTTAGGATCAAATAGCATGTCAACATAACTTTTAAGTCCATGAAACATTTATAAGAGTATTTGACCCAAAGAAGTTTTAGAAACTTTGGACAAGGACAGAGAGTATTAGAGCATGGAAATAGAATTGTTTAACTGTTTAAAGAAAAAGTATCTTTTTTTTTTTTTTTTTTTTTGCGGTACACGGGCCTCTCACTGCTGTAACCTCTCCCGTTGCGGAGCACAGGCTCCGGACGCGCAGGCTCAGCGGCCATGGCTCACGGGCCCAGCTGCTCCTCGGCATGTGGGATCTTCCCGGACCGGGGCACGAACCCGTGTCCCCTGCATCGGCCACCAGGGAAGCCCGAAAAAGTATCTTTTTCTGATTAAAAAAGTAGTATCTGTTCATAATAATTTGCAAAAGTTAGATATGATATTTTGTGTGTTTTTCTAAGACTTTTTCCTCCAAACATTTTATATATATATGTGTGTGTGTGTATACACACACACACACACACACGCACACCATAGATATAAACTGTGTCCTGCTTTTCTTCAGTTGGCATTATACAATGAAAATTTTCCTATATAATTAAAATTATCATTAAAGTCATTTATATCTCTGTATACTGTTTTAACATATATGATTTAATTAATTGTTCTACTGTTAGAGAGTTAGGTTTCTAATTTTCCATTATTATAAATAAACTTATGGAGAATAGCACTTAAAATAAATCTTTTATCATCCGTCTGGTTAATTTCCTTAATATATTATTAGAAAAGAAATTACTTGGATTGAGGCTATAGACTGCTTTTTAAGAGTCTTGATATGAACTGCCAAATTGTTTTTCAGAAAGGTTCTTCCATCTTATACTGATACTGTTTAAAAACGGTTCTCTGTAGAGGCAGCATTCTAATGCATGATACACGAGGAAAGAAAACAGAACAACACTCTTTTCCTTGTGCTCTGAAAGCAGTGGTAACATTTTGCATATACTTAGTCTCTCAGAAGTATTTTCCCAACTGCAGATGTGAAATAGGCTGGCTATATAAATCTATTTGTTTCCCTTCTGTAGTGCTGAAAATTATATTGATTTAATGATCTCAAGTTCTACTTTTTATGCAATTAGTTGTGTAGTAAAAACTAATATTGTCATGTGCTAATGTCTTTTTTCCTCTATTGTGCTATGGTAGTAGTCCATGCAATATCAGCAAGTTTATGCTTTTCCTGTGCTTTGATGAACGGAAAAAGGAACATCTGTTTCCATTATATATCTGCATCATAATGATAACAGTTAAATAGCTATCAAGGTAGAATACAGTAAATATATTTCGCTGAATGACCTATACTTTCTTGTTGGAAAATTTCAGAGATTTCAGAGACACTTAGTTTTTACAGGTAGTTTACATGTAGAGGTTTAGAAAGGCCTTTGCTTACTTTTGGTAAACCACTGCAGTTCCTATTTGTGTCATTAAAAACAAATAAACACAGAACTGTGATGATTAAACACTTGGCTCTCAGGTGAGACTCAAATATATTTCTCTTAGGCATATGTTTAGAGTACAAATTATTGGGTATTTCTCTCAGCATTCTTAAATGGGTTAATCATGCTATTAAAAATATAGTTCATTTTGTGTTTTGTGCGATTTGTGTATTTTTAATGTTTTACTAAGCCGGAGATTGCAAATAGTTATATATATATATACTTACAGCCCGTTTTACCCTTTTTTCCTTATGTTAGGGGACATAGTGATATTTACCTCTTAAGCTCAACAGGAGAATGTTTGAAACCACACAGTATTTCCATGGACCTTTAAAATTCCAGAGAAGTGTTTTCATTTATTTCACTCAGACTTTGGTTAAAGATGTTTTCGTGGTTACTTAAGAAATGATTAGAAAATATTCCAGACAAAAAATGGTATATAAAGAGAAACAAACACCCATGTACTCCAAACTCAACTTGAGGAATAAAATGTTACCAGAACAATTGAAGCTCTTCCTGATTATATTCCCTTATGGCTTCTTGAAGAGAGAATCATCATCCTAAATTTGATAATTATCAACCCTTTTGCCTTTTATGTACTTTTTTTACATGGTTTAAAAATCTGACATAAGTGACTTGTCATTTTAAACAAATAAATTTTAAAATAAATTTTAAAATGTTGGAGCTGCAATAGCTGTTAGAACCCTTTTAATCTAATCGCCTGTGACTCTGCTTTACTGTCCTCACCTGTGAAGTTGGGGATAGGTTTACCTGTTCTCTGATATTTTTCTAGCCATAATTTTAAAAAGTTTTTTGAGTACCTCTTGTTTTCCATATGAAACAATAAAACAAAAGACAGAGGCCCAGAGTGGTTAACTAACTTCCCCAAGACCATGTAGGTAAATCACAGAGCTGGGAATAAAATTCAGTTCTTTCCACTTCCATTCAAACACTCTTTTCTTCAGTCCACATTGTCTGTCATCTTTGGGTACTGGCTGACTGACCGCTGCTCTAGCCTGTGATTAAAGGCGATCCACAGGCATGTATGATTTTGAGATTGTGCATGCAGGAAAGGTATTTTTCTCTTAGAATATCTTTTTTGTGGGGAAGAACATTGAAGTCATATCAGCCTGGAAGCTACTTATAGAATGAGAAGACCGTGTGTCCTGCAGTGCCTGTGATTCGCTTCTATATTTTCCGGACTTTCCTGGAAAGAATGACAGTTTGAATATAATGAGACTTTCGATAGGCTCCTTACCCTACAGTTAATTTTCTGATCTTTTCATGGTAACTGGACCAGGAAAATAGGGAGGGGCACAAACACAAGTGTCTCTTTACATGTACGTGTATCTAAATTTCAAAATATTTTGGCAGTCAGGTCTTTAACAAATTACTTCTTCCTTTTTTATGTAGCTTATGCTATGGTCAAATCACAAATGACTTTCTTTTTGAAAATGAGTTTGTTTCTTGTTTCTATTTAGCAGTCAACTTACCAGAGCACTAAAGTGAAAGTAGCGCAAATAGAATAATGTGGAAACATGTTTTTAAAATCCCTTTGGAGCAAAACCCCATTCTAAAAATGGCAACTTAGAATTACATGCATGTTCGTTCTCTTTCAGGTTTTTACTCTTAACAAATTTAATTCATGCTTAGTTAAGATGAGTAAGCTTGAGTCATAATATTCACACAGACAGTGCCATGCCTCTCGTATGAAAAAATAGCAGTATAACTAGAAGTGGAGTTATGTGTCCTATTGTAAAACCATTTTTCCCCAAATCTGTTGCTTCTAGACCAAAAAAGTTGATTTAATAAATTGTTTGCTTCCTTCTGTAAATACATACTTGGAAACTTATAATAGTAGTTACTCTTTTTAGGGCCTGTGAAGCTACTAATAGTAGCTTTGTCAATGCTATAAATATTCTCAAGGTAGTTGTGTTTTAACAATAAACCAGATGACACATTTTTTTCTCTGAGTATTTTAGATCAATTAGCTTATGTGTTCAGCAGCTTCTAGTAGGAAATTTCCCCTAGCATATTAGATGGGAGAGGAGAGACCCAATGTAATCAGACACCAGTACCCCTTTTATTTAGCCATTGCTTACACTCACTGAATATGATTTCTTTCATTTCTGTCTGGAGAGAAAGCTGTGTTATATATGTATATGTGTGTGTAAGTATTTCAAAAGGCAATTCTTGCCTAGTTGAAAGTTCTGGTGAACATCTGTAGTGTGTAATATAAGGAATTTTCTACACTGGTTAAATTTCCCCATATTGCTCTAGCAGGTAGGTGAAACTCAAGAGAAAAGGTGTAGGTAAAGGAAACTAGCCCTTGACTAAACTGTTTTCTTCCTGACCACAATATGAATCTTGATGATGGTGGTGAGTATACAGAATTTTAACCACAAAATCAACAATGCGTAAATCAGAGAGACCCCAGTGAGACACAAGAATGTATAGTCTATACATAGACCACATATGTTACCTCACTTAGTTATAATAGCTCTTGTAGAAAGGTAGTGTGCTGTTTGCAGAAACAACAACCAGATGTGGTAAAAAGATAATTTTATTTTGGCCATATATACTACCAGGATTATAGGTCCTTTGATATCTGCACTGTTTCTACTCAGTTCTTAATGACTTCACTTATTTATTAAAAATTTTTTTTCTTGAAGTATAGTTGATTTACAATGTTGTGTTAGTTTCTGGTGTACAGCAAAGTAATTCAGTTATACATATATATATATTCTTTTTCATATTCTTTTCCATTATGGATTATTAAAGAATGTTGAATATAGTTCCCTGTGCTTTACAGTAGTACCTTTTGTATTTTATATATAGTACTTTGTATCTGCTAATCCCAAACTCCTAGTTTATCCCTCGCCCACCCCATTTCCCCTTTGGTAGCCATAAATTTGTTTTCTATGTCTGTGACTCTTTCTATTTTGTAAATAAATTTGTTTGTATCATATTTTAGATTCCACATATAAGTGTTATCATATGGTATTAGCCATAAAAGAGAATGATGACATTTGCAGCAACATGATTGGACATAGAGATTATCATACTAAGTGAAGTAAGTCAGAAAGAGAAAGACTTCACTTTAGGCCAAGTTGAGATTATTTTAAAACCAGCGTTGGCTGTATATTTTCTACTGACACAGCCAGTATACACTTTCAGGCTGTGACCTTGGAATTTGTCTGTGGCTTACAAGGGATAGAATTTTCTTCTACTAATGTTAGAATTTGCACGTTGTAAAATTTTGTCCATGTCCTGTTTTGAATTCCCAGCTCTTTAGGATTTTCCTATTACTTGATTCTTAGGAGAATTATGTTACAGTTGTGCTTATTGTTCTTGAGGTATAGTTAACACTTAAAGTTCTTGTCATGCTTAAGGCATGTGAAGTAGATAAAGGCAGAGCCCCTGCCCTTGGGGATATAATTGTCTTTTGCCAATAATTTAACAGATTGTATTTTCTTAATATAATGAATTTGTGTGATTTTATTAATATTTACTATATTAGGACTTTAAAGGAAAAAAGGAAATATACTTAGTTTTCTGTTGCTGTTCTTTACCTTTTGAAAAAATTCTTAGAATTATAATTTGAGCTCAGCCAAAGTGTTATTATATTATTCTTTTTTATTATATAAGTTTCAAGTGTATGGCATTGTAATTTGACATTTGTATATACTACGAAGTGATCACCACCACAAGTCTAGTTGACCCCTTCATCCATTTTACCCACCTCTCCCCACTCATTTCCCCTCTGGTAACCACTAATCTGATCTCTGTATTTATTAGCTTGTTTCTGTTTTATTTTGTTTGTTCTTTTCTTTTTTTTTAGATTCTACATATGAGTGAAGTAGTATGATATTTGTCTTTCTCCATCTGACTTATTTCACTTAGCATAATACCATCAAGGACCACCTATGTTGTTGCAAATGGCAGGATTTCACTCTTTTTTTGTGGCTGAGTAAATTTTCATTATACACACACACATACACACATATCCCACATCTTTTTTATCCATTCATATACCATTGGGCACTTAGGTTGCTTCCATATCTTGGCTATTGTAAATAATGCTGTAATGAGCATAGGGGTGCATATATATTTTAGAAATAGTGTTTCATGTTTTTCAGATAAATACCCAAAAAAGGAACAGCTGGGTCATATGGTAGTTCTTAATTTTTTGAGGGATCTCCACATTGTTTTAGTACCATGTTATTCTTTTTATAATTAATTAATTAATTAATTTATTAATTTATTTTTGCGGTACGTGGGCCTCTCACCGTTGCGGCCTCTCCCGTTGCGGAGCACAGGCTCCGGACGCGCAGGCTCAGTGGCCATGGCTCATGGGCCCAGCCGCTCCGCGGCATGTGGGATCCTCCCGGACTGGGGCACGAGCCCGTGTCCCCTGCATTGGCAGGCGGACTCTCAACCGCTGTGCCACCAGAGAAGCCCTTAATTTATTTTTTATTGAAGTATAGATGAATTACAGTGTTGTATTAATTACTGCTGTACAGCAAAGTGACTCAGTTATACATGTATACACATTCTTTTTCATATTCTTTGCAATTATGGTTTTTCACAGGATATTGAATATATTTCCCTGAGCTATACAGGAGGATGTTGTTGTTTATCTATTCTATATATACCACTTTGCATCTGCTAATCCCTAACTCCCAATCCAACCTTCTACCACGCCCCTCCCACTTGGCAACTAGCAGTCTGTTCCCTGTATCCCTGATTCTGTTTCATAGATAGGTTCATTTGTGTCATAGTTTAGATTCCACATGTAAGTGATATCATATGGTATTTGTCTTTCTGACTTCACTTAGTATGATAACCTCTAGTTGCATCTATGTTGCTGCAAATAGCATTATATCATTCTTTTTTATGGCTGACTAGTATTCCATTGTATATGTGTACCACATATTCTTTTTTTTTTTTTTCCGCATATTCTTTATCCGTACATCTGTCGAAGGACATTTAGGTTGTTTCCATGTCTTGGCTATTGTGAATAGTGCTCCTATGAACATAGGGGTGCGTGTGTCTTTTTGAATTATAGTTTTGTCTGGGTATATGGCCAGTAGTGGGATTGCTGAGTCATATGGTAATTCTATTTTTAGTTTTCTGAGAAACCTCCATACTGTTTTCCACAGTGGATGCACCAGCTTACATTGTCACCAACAGTGTGGGAGGGTTCCCTTTTCTCCACACCCTCTCCAGCATTTGTTATTTGTAGACTTTTTTTTTTTGAATATCTCTCTATTTATTTAGGTCATCTTTATTTTTTTAAAATGAGTTATCTATTTTATACATATTAGTGTATATATATCAATCCCAATCTCCCAATTCATCCCCTGTGGTGTCCATACATTTGTTCTCTACATTTGGGTCTCTATTTCTGCCTTGCACACTGGTTCATCTGTACCATTTTTCTAGATTCCACATATATGCATTAATATATGATATTTGTTTTTCTCTTTCTGACTTACTTCACTCTGTATGACAGTCTCTGGGTCCATCCACATCTCTACAAATGACCCAATTTCATTCCTTTTTATGGCTGAGTAATAATTCCGTTGTATATATGTACCACATCTTCTTTATCCATTCGTCTGTCGATGGGCATTTAGGTTGGTTCCATGACCTGGCTATTGTAAATAGTGCTGCAATGAACATTGGGGTGCATGTGTCTTTTTGAATTATGGTTTTCTCTGGGTATATGCCATGTAGTGGGATTGCTGGGTCATAGGGTAGTTCTGTATTATTAAGGATCCTCCATACTGTTCTCCATAGTGACTGTATCAATTTACATTCCTACCAGCAGTGCAAGAGGGTTCCCTTTTCTCCACACCCTCTCCAGCATTTGTTGTTTGTAGATTTTCTGATGATGCCCATTCTAACTCTTGTGAAGTGATACCTTATTGCAGTTTTGATTTGCATTTCTCTAATAATTTGCAATGTTGAGCATCTTTTTTTTTTTTTTTTGCGGTATGCGGGCCTCTCACTGTTGCGGCCTCCCCCGTTGCGGAGCACAGGCTCCGGACGTGCAGGCTCCGGACGCGCAGGCTCAGCGGCCATGGCTCACGGGCCCAGCCGCTCCACGGCATATGGGATCCTCCCAGACCGGGGCACGAACCCGTATCCCCTGCATCGGCAGGCCGACTCTCAACCACTTGCGCCACCAGGGAGGCCCGAGCATCTTTTCATGTGCCTATTGGCCATCTGTATTTCTTCTTTGGAGAAATGTCTCTTTAGGTCTTCTGTGCATTTTTTGATTGGGTTGTTTGTTTTTTTGTTGTCGAGTTGTATGAACTGTTTGTATATTTTGGAAATTAAGCCCTTGTTGGTCGCATCATTTGCAAATATTTCCTCCCATTCTGTAGGTTGTCTTTTCATTTTGTTTTTGGTTTCCTTTGCTGTGCAAAAGCTTGTAAGTTTGATTAGGTCCCATTTGTTTATTTTTGTTTTTATTTCTGTTTCCTTGGGAGACTGACTTAGAAAACATTGGTACGATTTATGTCAGAGAATGTTTTGCCTGTGTCCTCTTCTAGGAGTTTTATGGTGTCATGTCTTATGTTTAATTCTTTAAGCCATTTTGCCAGAGCAATCCTGAAGAAAAAGAACAAAGCAGGAGGCATAAGCATCTCAGACTTCAGACAACACAGTACAACAAGGCTACAGTAATCAAAATAGCATGGTATTGTCACAAAATTGGACATATAGATCAATGGAACAGAATAGAGAGCCCAGAAATAAACCCACACACCTATGGTCAATTAATTTTTGACAAAGGAGGAAAGAATATACAATGGGAAAAAGTCTCATCAGCAAGTGGTGTTGGGAAAGTTGGACAGCCGCGTGTAAATCAATGAAGTTAGAACACACCCTGTCACCATACACAAAAATAAACTAAAAAAAATACTGTTATTCTTAATATAGTATCTTGAATAAATAGAAAATAGCATTTGCTAACTTTAAATAAGTTAAAAAAAATAAGATCCAAGAATTTTTTTATACTTGGTTTAAATTAAGTATGCCAATTATCTCTCTGTAAATAAAAAAATAATTACATAATAATGTTTTCTGAAAAGTGGACTTTATGTTCCTTACTTAGCAAGAAGCAGATTCATTTTTTAAAGAAACTCAATTACAATGTCTGTTTGAGTTACAGTTAGGACATATACTAAATATGAAGGCAAAACATGTTTTCATAAATATTTACAAAAATACCTGTGTTTGGTCTTGACCCCATGTTAGCTTTGCTGCTAATATTATTGAATTCATTACAGCATTGAACATGTTTTTACAGTTCACCAAAGTTTATTAAGAGTACTAAGAGTAATTTACTATTTGGCTTTCTTACACGGAGAAGTGAGTTGTTGATACATTTTCTAACAAATTTGACCAATGTAGGTAGCTGTTTTAGATGGAAAGGTTAACAAAAATACCACCATTCTCTCCATAGTGATTGCAGTCTTTTTGGACTTAATTATGTAGTTTCTTTCTTTTTCTTTTTTTTTTTTTTTGGCCACACTGTGTGGCCTATGGGATCTTAGTTCCCTGACCAGGGATTGAACCTGGGCCACAGCAGTGAAAGTGCCGAGTCCTAACCACTGGACCACCAGGGAATTCTGTCTTTTATTTCTTTATAAGTAGATGTGTAAGTGTCAGTTTATAGGAATTGCAATGAGCAGTGGAGGTATAATTTGTATCTTATGAAGAGTGTTTGCATGATATAACAAGGTTCTTTTGAATTTTGGTGATCAGTTGGGTTTTGCATTATTTAAATATTTCTCAAAAGGAGTATACAAATTCCAAAATGAGTCCCTTTTCAATTGGTTACAGTTTTGGAATGTGTATTTTACATTCGTAAGATATTTAAAAAGAGGCAGAAAGCACATCAGTAATACCTGGTAGAAGGTTATAATGGATTATGCCATACTATTAGAGTTAACCCGATGTCAGTCTAAGTTGTAAAGGTAGTTTTTCTGGACTGGCTAGACCTTAGTGATCTGAGGGAACTAGGGATTGGTACTGTGAATTAGGGATTTGAAAGCTACACACCAAAGATGTCTGTGACAGCCCAAAGTCACCAAGATCCTATTTGTATCATTCCAATATTAATGAGTTTAAATGTGTTTTGAGTTTTGACAAATAGTTTTAAAAATCTGAAAGTCCTACATTTTCTAGTAAGAAACTAGTCAAAGGCAATATTTTTAAATACAGTGCATATGATCAAGACATTTGTTCTTACATAAACTTGCCTAATTATTTGTTTTACCCAAGAGAAGTATTAAAAAAACTTAATTTATGAATTTTACTTTTTATATAAGTAGTAAAACCCTATTATCATCAATCCTATCTAGCATTATATGCTAAACACATTTCATGTATTATTCCCATTTTACTGATGAAGAATTTGAGGCTCAAGCATAGTTAAGTATTTGCTCAAGCCACATAGCTGATAAGTAATAGAACAAGAATTTGAATTGAAGTATTTGTCACTCCAGAACCCATTTCTGACCTGTGCTGACTTCATTAAGTAACTCATTATACTACTTTTTGATTTTATGATGGGTCAAGTCGTATTCTTACAGGTACATAAAAATGCATAGAGCAACTCTCTTAAAAACATAGGAAAATCTATGTAATTTCATGTTATGCTCATGTCCTAGTATCTATAGGATGCTATCATTCTCCAGTGTTTGATTATGTGATGCTGTATGTATAAATGGTACTATATAGGATGAAGGTTGACTCATACCCCCTTAGAGTTTTTTGGCACTCAGTTGGTTTAGCTGTTAAATAGCACTTTTGCTACAAAATTTAAAAATGAATAGCAAGAAATTTTATTTCTGATTGGCAGTCTTTCTTCGAATGTTTTCATCTTTAGTGACTTTCAGGGGAAAAAAAATCGTTTCCCTTTGTGGGTGTATATTTTGCTAGGGCTGCTGTAACAAAGTACCACAAATGGGGGTAGCTTAAGCAACAGTAACTTACTGTCTCTCAGTTCTGTAGGCTAGAAGTCCAAGATTAAGATGTTGGCAAGGGTGGTTCTTCTGAGGGCTGTGAGGGAGAGAATCTATTCCATGCCTCTTTCCATAGCTTGTGCTGGTGTGCTGGCAGTCTTTGGTGTTCTTTGACTTGTAGATGCATAACCCTGACCCTTGCCTTCATCTTCATGTACTGTCCTCCCTGTGGGTATTATTGTCTCTGTGTCCAAATTTCCTCTATTTATAAGGACATCAGTCATATTGGATTAGAACTCACCCTAATGACCTCATTTTAACTTGATTATCTGCAAAGACCCTATTTCCAAATAAGGTCACATTCATAGGTACTGAGGGTTAGGACTTCGACATCTTTTGGGGGACACAATGCAACTCATAATAGTAGGCAGTTTCTTCTGAGATAATAGATTTGTAAACTCTTTTGTAGTGGTTATATGCATAAATTTGCAGTTTATCAAATCATTGGTGTAATTACAGTCACATATATCCATAAATGAGTCATGTCTGAATATTTGTTTTAGAATAGGACTGATTTTGCACTAGCATTCTCTTTTTTTATTCACTAGTATTTTTGTAGAAAATCGTAGGAAGAACAAATGAGAGCTATTCAGGAAGGATTTCAATAAATAATATGATTGTATGTCTCAATGTGTGGGGCAGATAATGAGCTATTGGTAATGTATGTATAAGATCATTATAGCTGGCAGCATGATGAAGTTGGGATTTAGGTAGGCATTCAGGGTAAGAGGATGTTACAGAAGTAGAAATGGTATGGGTTTACGTTCTGATGTAGGAATGAGTATTCTATGTATAGTGGACTGTGGTGGTGAAGGGAGCCTTTGGAGCCAATTATGTTGTCAAGGAATCCTGGCTCTGACCCTTTAGGGTTAATGCCAGTTGTAGCTTTTAAGTTTCAAGGAACTGACCTAAAATTTATTTTTAATTCTAACATTTGGAAAATTTCAAATAGATTAGGAACAAGAAGAAAAATATAACCTGTAACCCCAATACCCAGAGCTAGTCATTATTGATATTTTGGTATCTTGATACAATTTCTATGAAATTCCTGCTATGCTGTTTCCTTGAGGTTATATCACATAAACAGTTTTATAAAATAAATTAGAGTCTGTAGTATTCTCTAAATCTATATCTGAATTCAAGATCCACTGGGTAACAAACCTAATGGTCATTGGTGAATTGGGTCACCATAGTTCCATAAACCATTAAAGTCAAGTCAGCTTTGTTTTGTGATTTGGTCCCATGCCTCTAGTCTTGTCTTTCCTCCGATCTTTCACACTGCTGCCAAGATCTTTTTAATGATCATGTCATGCTCTTGGCTTACCTCCTTTTGTCAGGACAGAGGTCCAGCTTTTAGCATAATAAGGCATCTCTGTGATCTTTCTTATGCCTTTTCCCCCCTCATCTGCTGCCTTCCCAAAAGCTTCTTGAAGTTCTCAATATATTGTGTACCCTTTTGCATACCTATAATTTTTCACCTCTTCCTTCTGCTAAGAATGCCCTTTCTCTGTTTGTCTCTCTGTTAAGCAGCTACTCATTCTTTAGTACTCATCTCCCATGACATTTCCTCTCTAAAGCTTTTATTTTAAGACAGTTTCCCTCCCTTTTAGTATCTGTAGCACTTTCTGTAAAACTTGTTATGAACTGATTTCAGAGTTTTATAATGGCTATTTTCCATCTTTTTCTTACTAGACTGAGTTATTTAAGGGCAGGGATCATGTGTTATTTACACTAATATCCATGGAACTTAGTATGGTACCTAGTAGGTGTTTGTGCAAAACATTTGTTGAATTAATAAATAATGTTGGACTTCCCTGGTGGCACAGTGGTTAAGGATCCGCCTGCCAATGCAGGGGACATGGGCTTGATCCCTAGTCCGGGAAGATCCCACATGCTGCGGAGCAACTAAGCCCGTGTGCAACTACTGAGCGTACACTCTAGAGCCTGCAAGCCACAACTACTGAGCCTGCGTGCCTAGAGCCTGTGCTCTGCAACAAGAGAAGCCACTGCAATGAGAACCATGCACTGCAATGAAGAGTAGCCCCCGCTCGCCGCAACTAGAGAAAGCCCGCGTGCAGCAATGAATACACGATGCAGCCAAAAAGAAATATAAATAAATAAATAAATAAATAAAAATAATAAAAAAAAATCAATCAATCAATCAATCTTGTCTTTTCATCTTATACTGTCCTGCCAGGAATGGTAGCTGTAGCTAGAACAAGTGATTATTTTGGGGGTGACAGGTGAAGGAGTAAGATGATTAGTTCAATTCAACTTATCAAACATTTATTAAGCATTTAAAAATGGTAAGGTGCTCTGCTAGGCATTGTCGAAATGGGAAACCAATTTGAAGAGGAACTTTGGGAGTTTGCAGCCTAATTCCCAATTTTGATGAGTTGGTGAGGGATGATGATAAGGAATGTAATGAAGAGTTGATAAGGAGAATGATCCTTTAAAACAGAATTGTGACTGGAAACATTTGTTATAGTGCCTTAAAATGAACAAAGTTTATTTGTTTACAGGTGGCAGTAGACCTGCGTCGCAGGTTGTAGCAGATGTTCTCAACATTCCTCTTGAAATTTCCTTATCTCCATTTGCAAGAGGAGCCCCAAAGCCTCATCCCTGTGGTAGCTGCCATGTTCTGGTATGATGCTGTGCTCTTCCTCTTCATCCTTCATGTTCTAACAGAGGATCTGGGGTAGAATTTAGCTGTTTGTTATTGTAAGCAACTATGTAGAAATGGAAGTGGAATGTTTCAATAATACTGATATTGTGATTTCTTTGAGATTGTGTACTATGCCTTGTTATTTTTATACCTGTCATAGAATCCCCAGGTATAAAAATTTAAAAAATAGTGATTGCCTTGCTCATCATAGGTACTTAGCATTGTGATTTTGTTTGAATGGTATCCAGTTGTTAGCTGCTTCTTAGTGAATTTTTTTTCTTGTTTTTTTAATTAAAAAAAATTTTTTTTGGCCACACCACCTGGCTTGTGGGATCTTAGTTCCCTGACCAGGGATCGAACCTGCACCCCCGGCATTGGAAGCGTGGAGTCTTAACCACTGGATCGCCAGGGAAGTCCTGCTTTTTAATGATTTTTTAACAAATATTAATCTCTTACTCCCTAAAATAATGAAGAAGCACATAACATTAATTTTACTTATACTAAAAACTATGTCTTCAGCAATGTTTAGCTAGCTCCTCAACTCTTATGAAGGAGATTCAACTGGAAACTGATAAAATTCCATATCAGGAGTATTTATTTACAAAACCTCTGTTCTGCATTAACATGAATGAACACTGAAGCTAGTAACACAATTATTTTTTCTTCATAAAAAGTAGAAGTATTTTTCAGAATTCTGGGAAATGTCGAAGTAATTTTGGCTGTAGCCATACTGCATTTAATGTTATTGAGAATATTGCTAACATTAACAAAAATATTCTGTAATTTCCTCAGTTATTGCTACTGGTGATGAGGGATGAAAAGTTGGCATGCATTCATGTTTTGAGCATTTTCATTATACACTTTGGATTTTACATGTCAGAAGCAATTTTTGTTTCAGTTAAGACAGCTGAGAACATTTTTACTTAGGGATAGAGGTCAGGCTGTGATTATTTGTATTTTTAGGTCAGTGATATATAGAATATATATCTATATAGATATATAGAATACAATTAATATGTCAGAGTAAATATATGTACAATTTTTGTATGTAAGTATTTTGTATGTAAGTATACAGTATTTATATATTTTTGTGACTTTATTTTTAGTTCATCAGGACACAGTGGTTGGGACCAAGGCATAGGTTTCATTGCTATATTGACAATTTTATTTTGTTATTTTCTGTGACCACTGGTAACACTTATCTTTCAGGTGTAAACTGTTATCCACCAGAGAGCTTTGGCAAGAGAATGGCTGTATCAGGAAGTCCATCTCCACTGTGGAAAAACAACTTGAAGCTCGTCTTTGCTGACGGTGAGTCAGTGTCATCTTCATACAGGAAAGATAATGCTAGTATTATTTCATGTTTTCAGTGTTATCAAACAACAGTTTGGTTTAAACTTTGTTTTGTGAGACATCATTAGGATGTTGAACCATAATGCTTCATTACTTATGTCTAAAGGATTGCATAAAAGTCAACCTAATAGTAGAAAAGAATGGAAGTAATAATTTGGTGTTTATGAATATACCTAAAAGTAGTTTGATTAGTTTCTCTCTCTCACCTCTATTCTTATTTCTATATAACACATGCTAGTTAACTTACAATTCATGACTTTTATTTGAATAAATATTGGCTAGAACAGAATCACATGTATTATATGCTTATTTTAAAATATATTACTGATTTCAGGAAATTTCAGAATAACTGCAGTGTAATTGTATAGATTCTCTTCCATTTTCAAATACATAGATTATTTGGTCTTTCAACTGGTAGCCATTGTTAATGCTTGCCGCAGGTTTGCTATCCCAGAGATACAGTGGATGACTACCTATATACGTTTAATATTATCACAAGAGTTAGTGTATCTACGTAGCAATCTTTAGTTCAGGTTAATATCATTTAATGTATATTTAATAATCATAACTTCATTTTACCATACTAATTACATTTGTGACTTGACCCAACCTTACCTAACCATAGTATGTGTATATATGTATGTATAAGTAACTTGATACAGTTACCGATGTTGCTTTGGCCCTCTTCTAGTTGTTTTCACTTGAATCATCTTCATTGTCAGGTCGTCAAAATAAATTTTCTTTTATGGTCTTGCTTTACTAGTATTCTACCTTATTTATAGTTTTATTGTTATTATCTTTTTATTTTTTTCTTACAAAGTATAAGCAAATCCAAAGGTCAGAGACTGGAAGGACTGATGCTCACTGAAGTCAAAGAAAGGCCTCACTCTAGGGAGAGGATCCTTATACGACAGGTACATGTTGTTACAGATTATAACCGGCCTTACCATCTATACTAAATCTTTTTTTTTTTTTCTTTTTGCGGTATGTGGGCCTCTCATTGTTGTGGCCTCTCCCGTTGCGGAGCACAGGCTCCGGATGCGCAGGCCCAGCGGCCATGGCTCACGGGCCCAGCCGCTCCGCGGCATATGGGATCCTCCCAGACCGGGGCACGAACCCGTATCCCCTGCATCGGCAGGCGGACTCTTAACCACTGCGCCACCAGGGAGGCCCCTGTACTAAATCTTTTTGTAAGAGGCGATGGAATAAAAAAAAGGAATGACATGGCACTGTATTTGGAGAAGAGGTTTGATTGTACCATTTTCCTTTTCCTTAAAAAGGCTCGCAGTATTCCTATAGTAAGATTGGACTCTTCTTCCCATGCTCTGTAAGTAATTAAGTGTAATGATGCATTTTTCAAAATCTCTTTCCTGGAAAACATTATTTTTAGATGATTTGTCTCATATTAATATTGTTTTCACATTAAGCCTACATCAAACATTTGCAGTTGGACTAGACTTTGGAAATTTCTTTAATATAATGCTAGTCAGACAAAATTATTTAGTGTATAAACATGAGTTTATCATAACTAGAATAATTTCTATTGTATCTATAATAATAAGATACTATTTATTGAATAATTACTATTTGCTCAGCCTTGTGCTGAGGGCTTTCTGTGCCTCATTGTATCTCCACAACAGTGTTGTGGGGCAGGAATAATTATCCCAGGTTTGCAGATAAGGAAACTAAGACTTTGAGAGTTTCATAATTTGTATAAGGTCAGTGGCTGACCCAGGATTCCAACCCTGGACTCTCTGACCTCAGAGCTTCTGCTCAAAGCTCCTGTTTATAAAAGCTGCATTAAGCTGCATGAAGCTTTTATGTATGCAGTTCAAGACTAGGCTACTTTATTTTTGAAGCATAGTCTGGCTAGTTCACAGTGATTTTGTACTACTGATTGAGGTACGCCAAAATGTGTCTGTGGAAAACACTTGCTTTTGTGACTTTACATGGACATAACTTTTGACAGTCTGTCAGTATATTATCCATGCTTAATATTATGTGTGTAGGCATGTGCATATTATCACATGTATGAATTCTTTAAGTAGAATCTTGATGATGCCTCCTTGGTAAACTTGGTGTATCTTTAGTGTCTGCCCCACTCTTCAGGTAGTAGAATTACTGTTCGGTTCACAAGTTTGCTAGAGGCTGAGACCCTTGTTTTGGGAGGTTATTTACACATGAATATAAGACAGGTAGGCTAAAATGGTGATATTAATTCTCTATAAGATACACAATGAAATGTGAAATGTTAGTTTGACCATTGTTGAAGAAAGCCAAATGCATAAATTGTTTAGACGTTATGGAAACCTATGGTCCTGTGATTTTTATGCTTAAAATTCTTCAAAGGTTTCTATTGTTTATAAGATATATATTGTGTTAATGTACATATAGGACTTTTGTTATTGGGCCATTGCATACTGTTTCAGGCTTACCTCTGGCAGCCTTCTCCCTTACTACCCAACGTCATATATATTCCTTACATGTCGACTTCAGTTAAACTGAATAGCTTGTAGTAATCCTACTGTAATTAGCTATTTGGCATTTCTTTATTAATATTCTTCTTCTTATCATTATGATCTTTCCTCCTTGCTCCCTGGTGAGTACGAACTTTTCATTCAAGATTCAGCTTTGGTACTTCCCTGAAGCCTTTCGTGACTACTGACCTCTGTCATTGTACCTTACATTCTTTGAGCCTTTCCAGTACATAGATCTATTCTAGAACCTATATTTTATTGTACTTATTTACCTATATGAATCTTTCTAACTAGACTATAGATTTCTTAAGGGCAAGTAAAAAGGCTGTCTGATTCATTTTCCTCATTCCCAGTTTTTAGCACAATATCTGACACATAATAGATGCTTAATAAGCATTTGTTGAATGAATGGTTAATCTCTGTTGGAAAGAAAAGGTGATCCTCACAGCTGGTGTGATAATGGTGATAAAGTGAATTCCAAGGTGGAGTGCTGCTACACTTTTCACACATGCAGTGTGAAAAACAATATCTTTCCTGAGGTCTCACCATAATCGTACTTGCTTCTTGGAGTCAATATAGTATATGTCTGGAATTTGTTATCTTGAACACCATTTATTATTGGAAATTAACCCACAAAATTTAGATAGTTGAGTTTTTCATAAATATTAGATTTCAATAATGAGTAAGATAGGTCTTGACTTAAGGACTTATTACTTTCCTTAGGGAAGGCCACATGTGGTCTGGTGTTATAATCAGTCTAAAGTTGTATAAAGACTATTCTGCTTGAAAATTATGAAAAGTAAGTCAAAGAATGAGCCTATTTGTTATCATATTTAAAGTTCTATTTGCTTTAAAATTGTGTAATTCTTACATCATGCCATCCTGATTAAAATGCTAATAATGGCCAGTATTATCAGAGTGACAAATTCTTACATAGTTTAGTAGTTTTACATTTTGAAAAACACTAACTTAATCATATTACCCCTTTAGTAATATGCCAAGCTTTAAGTTGGTTTATATTTTTTATATTTAATAAGATTATACTAATAATTGTAGTATACAGTATATATCTATTATATAATTCAATGCTTATATATTATAATAACTTAATATTATATTATGTATATTTAATAAGAAATATCCTATATTATTTAAAAACATATATTAGAGGTCAAATGTTCTATGGCCATCAGCTTATGTTATAGTTTTAACTGAGGAAATAGTATACAATGAAGATATTAATAGGAAGTTTAATGCTTCTGATAGTAACAAAATTCTGTTAAATGATTTTAATTGTTTTAGACTATATAGAAACAACTTAAGAAAATACACTGAATCAGAATAAGCTATCCTGAAATAGCATATTCACTAAATAATTTAAATAAAATAAGGCGAGTGTTGAGGGGGTTGGAAGGAATGAAATTTTCTTTGCTAAAGCTATAAACACTAAGACTTTTAATTTCGTAGGAAGACATTAAATACTCTGGTCATCAACTTGTGTATCCTTTAGCCTATTTTTTTTTTTTTAAGATGTTGGGGGTAGGAGTTTAGTAATTTATTTATTTTTGCTGTGTTGGGTCTTCGTTTCTGTGCGAGGGCTTTCTCTAGTTGTGGCAAGTGGGGGCCACTCTTCATCGCGGTGCGCGGGCCTCTCACTATCGCGGCCTCTCTTGTTGCGGAGCACAGGCTCCAGACGCGCAGGCTCAGTAGCTGTGGCTCACGGGCCTAGTTGCTCCGTGGCATGTGGGATCTTCCCAGACCAGGGCTCGAACCCGTGTCCCCTGCATTAGCAGGCAGATTCTCAACCACTGCGCCACCAGGGAAGCCCCTAGCCTATTTAATAGTCAAAAACTTCTAAGTAAATATGTGTGATTTAATTTGTGCTGCTGAGAAACAGTGATCAAAAGTGGCAATAAAAGTCATATAATGAAATAAGAATACTAAAAAAATCCAGGGGGCCTCCCTGGTGGCGCAAGTGGTTGAGAGTCCGCCTGCCGATGCAGGGGATACGGGTTCGTGCCCCGGTCTGGGAGGATCCCATATGCCGCGGAGTGGCTAGGCCCGTGAGCCATGGCCGCTGAGCCTGCGCGTCCGGAGCCTGCGCGTCCGGAGCCTGTGCTCCGCAATGGGGGAGGCCACAACAGTGAGAGGCCCGCATACCGCAAAAAAAAAAAAAAAAAAAAAAAAAAAAAAAATCCAGGGATTTTACTGTGGCTCATTATTCATTCCATTTCTGGCAGCTTTCATGATTACAAATCACTTGATTGACTAACTAGACATTCTCAAAGTGAATTATGAATCAGGTTCATTTTTCCTGGTTGATAGTTGGCACATGCTGTAACTCATACTTTGTGATATATCTAATTCTTGTAACAGAAATAAGAGATATAATCAACTCTTTATTTCAGGAAAACTAAATTGCCTTTTCAAAAAATGAAATGTTGCTAACATTTTAACAACACAATGTAATTCCTGCTTTAGTTTTCCAGGGTGGAAATCACAGTGGTGACGTTATTTTTCAGTTAAAAAAATCTTTAGAATGATTTTCCATCAGGCATAAAACTCCTATTGATATCAGTCCTATAGGCTGCTTGGGCAGTTGCCTGAGCCTAGGTTGCAAAAACAGTTACATCTCTTTCTTAGTATTTGAAAAATGCGTGTTGTAGGAATGGTACATTTTTAACATTTTCCTTTGTAGGAAATTTCCCCCTAAATACCTAATTCATAATGAAGCCATGATGTTGCAAACTTTAAAACTTGAAGCATTTTAGTGCTTATTAATAGAGAGGCTCTCTTTTTGAGTAGAGAAAAGGATCCATAGTGACCTGAATCTTGAATCTTTCCATTCGTAAAACCAAATCAAGGGGGTCAATTCTGCTTTCAAATGAATTTTGTTCTCTTTTGACTTATTAAGAGTTCTTCATGCATAACTACACTGGCAATTGAATGGCAGAAAATTCCTGTAGTATAACTGCATTTTCTTTGATCCCATCCACCCAAGCAATTGAAAATAAATGGGTGCTCCATAATGTGATATATTCAAAATTTGAGAATTTTGCATAAAATTCAGTCATTGCCATAGTAAAAGTGAGGTCCCTTCATTGAAAATTCTGAGGCCTGAGAATGTAGAGCCCAATTGTTTAACAGTATTATTATGAGATCCTCTTACTAATAAAAATATTGTGTATGATAAAGTAATTCTGTGTTACTTACAAACGCAAAATCATCAAAGTTAATGGAAACTTTGCATGTATAAGGATCATAGAATTGTACTGCCATAATTTCCCTCTATGTAAAAGCACAGTAATTAATATCTCAGAGTTCCAATGCCTTTTAACTTGCTTTCTTTTATGAATAAGATTTATTTATATTAGAACCAAAAATTGTTTTATTGCTATTTCATTGTCCTTCAAAATGTTTTACAAAACTTTTTTTCTGAATAAAATTCTTCTACTATATTATTTTAAATGAAAAGGTGGAATAGTAACTTATAATTTCACATCATTTTCTAAACACAGCTATAAGCTTTTAATTTTAATGTTGTTATCTCTAGAATTGTCTGAAGTTCTTGAATTTATGCTTTAGTCACCTTGAAATTTCATTTTTATCCCCTAACACCATTAATTATGTGCCTAGTAGTTAAAATTGCTATTAAAATCTTTTATGGGATTAAAATTTTATTCCTGATTAGGCAATGAATTATATATTTAATCAGTTATTATATTCATTTAAAAGTTATGACCAAAAGATTAATTCTCCAAAGATGTTTTTAACAATATAAACCATTCTAGTAGAATTGGAATTAAGGAATTAGAATTAGAGAGACAAAGGATCAATTTACTAATTATAGAAAAAAAACATAAAGTCTTTTATGCCTTTGCTAGATTTTGTGAAATGACCATAAACTAAAGTGGGGCCATAAAATACTGTCAATTTTCCAGCCTGTCTCAGTGCTTTTACCTCTGTGACGTAGCTGTACATTTGGAATCTAGAAACATTTATTGTACTTCTTTAGGTATATTGAGGTAAGCAATATATAGTAAAATGGGCTTTTGTTGCTGTGACCTGGCCATAAGACTTGGGAATAGAAGAAGACTGGGATGGAAAGGAGGAGACAAAAATATTTTTTTAAGCCACAGAAATGGACTGAATTATTTTGATCATTTGTTTATGTTGACTTAATAAAATAGATTTCTAGATTGTCTCCATTTTGTGATGTACAACCTGATTGCTTCCATTAATTGATTGCCTTGAACAGTTTAGCATTAGTATAGTCATTGTGAGAGGGGATGGAAGTATCTGGAGATTATGGGAAAACTGAAGTAAAATATTCAAGAATAAATTTCTGGTATTTGCATTTCTAGGTAAATGTTTAAAGGGTTCAGGATGTCCAATATAAATAAAATCTGCCAAAGTCTTGTGTTCCAGAGTTTACACTTTAACCCTTGACATTTATTCTCCCTCCATTTTCTCACTAAATGTATGAGAAAATAAAATTTGCATTTTTGTAACATGGTCTAAGCATCTCATATTACATAAATATATATTTCATTTCTCAATATCAACATTACAGTGGTGTCCCTATTCTAGTTTTGTACAATGAAAGTGGCAGTTTCTATCCTAGTAATATAAAGTGTATTTTTAAGTAGCATCTGATATATTAAAATTTATGGCCCTTTTGAGTATTTTTGGTTAAATCCTTCCTTGGCATAGATTTGATAAGATCTTTATTTATCTTGTTTAGGTATATGCTAAAGGGTGGAACTACAGATTAATAGGTGTGGAGTACACAATTATGATATCTTACTTTTTATTACATGAACACTAATATGGTATAAGTGCACGCTGTATGATTTTAGGCCTGTATGCTATTGATGTTATGGATAATCTTTAAAAGAATTCTTTAAGAACCTCCTTTTGGACTTGCCTGATTAAGACTTTGCCTTCTAATGAAGGGAGTGCGGGTTCAATCCTTGGCTGGGGAGCTAAGATCCAGTGTGCCTCGTGGCCAAAAAACCAAAACTTAAAAAACAGAAGCAATATTGTAACAAATTCAATAAAGAATTAAAAAAGAATCTCTTTTTAATTGGATTTAATGATATATGGTTAAAAATGATATATAGTTTTGATCCTGAGAAGTCTGTATGTTATTATGTAAAAAAATTCAAGGGACTTGAATTTTGAAGGTGATAGATGCTGGTTGGAATAAGTAATTTAGGATTGATATCAAAGAAGAACAGAAAAAAGACATTTTGTTTTAGTTAAAACTAAAGGTTGAAAGCAACATATAATATTATTTTTGGTGTATTCTACTTTTGATGTCAACTTTGTACTTTAAAGCAGCGGTCTCCAACCTTTTTGGCACCAGGGACCGGTTTTGTGGAGGACAATTTTTCCATGGACCCGGGGGTGGGGGGAGGGGATGGTTTGGGGGGTAATGCGAGCGATGGGGAGCCTCAGATGAAGCTTTGCTCGCTCACTGGCTGCTCACCTCCTGCTGTGTGGCCCGGTTCCTAACAGGCCGCGGACTGGTAGCGGTCCGTGGCCTGGAGGTTGGGGACCTCTGCTTTAAAGCCTCAAAACAAATCGTTCACTTTAGTTGGTGTATTAGTTAGGATTCTCCAGAGAAACAGAACCAATAAGATATATATAACGTATACATATACACACATGCATTTATGATTTATTTTAAGAGAGTGGCTTGCGTGATTGTGGGGACTTGGCGCGTCTAAATCTGGTAGGGCAGGCTGGCGGGCTGTAAACTTAGGCAGAAGATAACGCTGCAGTCTGGAGGCAGAATTTCTTGTCTGGGACTTTGCTCTTAAGGCCTTCAGCTCATGGGATGAGGCCCACCCAAGTTATTGAGGGTAATTCTGTTACCTAAAGTCAGCTGACTGTAGATGGTAATTATATCTACAGATAACACCTAACACAGTAACGCTAACAAGTGTTTGATTAAATAACTGGGTACGATAGCATAGCCAAGTTGACACATAAAATTAACCATTAGAGTTGGTCATTAAAAAAATTGTTTATGTCACAAGTCACAGAAATGCCTAGGGTCAAACTATCATCACAGAACATGTTAGGCAACTTTCTTGAAATGAGAACTATCAGTTCCAGAGATAATAGCTGATATCCATTTGTTCATTAACAAATATTCATTGACTGCTCTGTATGTGCCTATACTGGGAAAGAAT
The DNA here is from genome assembly GCF_025265405.1 of Mesoplodon densirostris. Taxonomy (NCBI): domain Eukaryota; kingdom Metazoa; phylum Chordata; class Mammalia; order Artiodactyla; family Ziphiidae; genus Mesoplodon; species Mesoplodon densirostris. Next base: position 76,915,444 of record NC_082663.1, on the reverse strand, counting down.
GGCATGCAAGAACATGAATGGACTCTACTTTCATGTAGTTTACTGATTAATGTTGATGCTTAGGGAAAAGGCAAAAACTGGTTGTGAACAAAAACGAATCCACTTGACAGAAGCCCAGTTTTCCTCTGACTTGCCTTATGTAAATTTACATACACAAATCTTATGATATCTCAATGTGTAAAATAGTCAGCTTTCCCTTTGATTATTTCTATTACTTCCATATTATTCTTTAGAGATTTCTAAGAACAGTTTTGGAAAATTTTCATATTTTAGTTCATTGGTACTGTGGAACTGACTGTTTTTAAAGCACCATGCCCTTTAGTCTGTAAGTAGAAACTCCTCTCTGTATCAATTTACATTGCCCCTATGTTTGTTTATTATTTGCTGTAAAAATCATAATAAAAACTCTTTTAAAACTGAGAACTATTAAATGCTAGATACTTTATAAAATGTCTCTCTAATTCCTTCATTCGTAGCTCCGTTTTAGAGATGAGGAAATCGATGTTCAGAGAGGTTAAATAACTTGCCCATGGTTATACAGCCTGTAGGTGATGGAACATGACTGAAACTCAATTCTTTCTGGATCTGAAGCCCATGTTTTTTTCCCTATCCTACCCAACTTGTCTTTGTATGAAACTTCTTAGGTTGGCTACTGGATCTCTTGGAACAGCCTATATAATTATATAGTTCTCAGACTATAAGGATCCCTGTTAGTTTTCATTATAATTTAGGGCTAAATAAAAGTTTCTGTCTTCTACTGAATATACAACTTTTGGCAAATGACTAAAACGTGCTATTTCCCTTTTTGCCTTGGCTGCCTATAAGCTCAAGTTTAATATTTTTAAAATAAATTTATTTATTCATTTATTTAGTTTTGGCTGTGTTGGGTCTTCATTGCTGCAATGAAGGGGCTTTCTCTAGTTGTGGTGAGTGGGGGCTACCCTTCGTTGCAGTGCAAGGGCTTCTTGTTGTGATGGCTTCTCTTGTTGCAGAGCATGGGCTCTAGGCATGTGGGCTTCAGTAGTTGTGGCATGCAGGCTCAGTAGTTATAGCTCACGGGCTCTAGAGCGCAGGCTCAGTAGTTGTGACACACGGGCTTAGTTGCTCTGTGGCATGTGGGATCTTCCCGGACCAGGACTCAAACCTGTGTCCCCTGCATTGGCAGACGGATTCTTAACCACTGCACCACCAGGGAAGTGCCAAATTTAATAATAATACTACTCGCTTTTAGTAATTTCCTCATCTGTGGTTCCTTGTGTAACCATATTCTACATTTGTTCATTTAATTACTGAGCTCACCTTTATCTTTAGCTTTAAATTAACCTGTTGTATAAAATGTTTTAAATTATAAATGAACACAGTCTTTTAAATAAGGTAGGTATGGATTATAGATAGATGAAAATGAATACAGAACATTTATTTATTATTTTGTAATCTGATTGCTTTGTTTTTTTCACTGATGTGTCCATGTACTTAAAACAATACATAACACATAGTAGATGTTAGTGAATGTGTAGATTGAATTCATATAACCTTCTCTCAGACATCTAGTTGATTCTAAGCAGAGCTTAAATTTGGTTACATTTAATGCATTTACTGATGTGGTAGACTTTGCTGTTCTATTTTTCACTTTCCATTTGACATGGCTTTTCTGTTTTTCTCTCCCTTTTTACTTTCTTCTGGATTGATGTGATGATTAATTTTATGTGTCAATTTGACTAGACCACAGGGTGCCCAGATAGTTCATCAAACATTTTGGTATGTCCATGAGAGTATTTCTGAATGAGATTAACATTTGAATTGGTAGATTGAGTAAAGCAGATTGCCCTTCCCAATATGGGTGAGCCTCATCCAATCTCTTGAAGATCTGAATAGAACAAAAAGATGAGTAAGAAGGAATTCCTTTTGCCTTATTGCCTTTGAGCTGGGACATCAGTTTTTTTTTTCCCCACCCTCAGACTCAACCTGAAACATCTTCCTGGGCCCCAAGCCTACTGGCTTTCAGACTAGGACCGTACTATTGGCTCTCCTGGTTCTTAGGCCTTTGGACTTGGACTGGAACTATACCATCAGCTCTCCTGAGTCTTCTGATTGCTGACTGCAGATCTTGGGACTTGTCAGCCTCCAAAATTGCACTGGCCAATTTCTCATAATATTTCTCTCTCTCTCTAGGTACACACACACACACACACACACACACACACACACACCCCACAGCCTATTGGTTTTGGTTCTGTTTCTCTGGGTAATGCTGACTAATACAGTTGATCATTTTTTTTATTATTCCATTTTCCCTCTAATAATATAGAAGTTATACATTCTGTTTCTATTCATTTATTGGTTACTCTAGAAATTATAATAAACATAATTATCAAAGTCTCAAGTCAATCATTACCTTTAACTTCCTTCTGGATGATATAAAGACTTTAGAATACTTTAACCCCAATCCCCCTCTCCTGAACATTGTTGTGTTATGTTTATCTTTAACCCCACGAGACTTTATTACTATGAATTTTTATACTTGATATTTATGTATATATACTCACATATTTCTCACTTTATTTGCTCTTGGTTCTTTCTTACATGTTAGGTCTTTTATCTGGGAGCTCATTGCTGCTACCTGTAGTTTATCTTTAGCATTTCTTCTAGAGAGTATCTGCTGATGATACACTGCATTTTCATTGTTCTGAAGAAGTCTCTATTTTGTGTTCATTCTTTAAGCATATTTCACTGGGTATAAAATTCAGGGATGGCAATTTTGTTTGTCCTTGTGTTTAAGATCTCATTCCATTGTTTTCTGGTTTTCACTGTTGTTTTTGTGATGCCGGTTACCAGTCTGACTTTCATGTATGTATGTATATTCATATATGTGTGTGTATATATAGCTTTGGGGTATGTCATATAATTTTGCATATTAATTTAATTCACCCATTTCAAGTATATATTCAGTGATTTTTTTCGTAAATTTAGTAAGTTGTACAGCCATCACCATTGATCAGTTTTGGGGCATTCCTGTCACCCAAATAAGATTACTTATGTTCATTAACTGTTAATCTCCATCCCCTCTCCTTTTTTCTGAATTGAAGTATAGTTGCTTTACAATGGTGTGTTTCAGGGTTACAGCAAAGTGATTCAGTTGTATATGTATATATATATTCTTTTTCAGATTCTTTCTATTGTAGGTTATTACAAGATATTGAATATATTTCCCTGTGCTATGTAGTAGGTCCTTGTTGTTTATTTTGTATATAGTAGTGTGTATCTGTTAATCCCAAACTCCTAATTTATCTCCCCAACTTTTCCCCTTTGGTAACTTCTATCCCTTCTCCTTAACTCCAGACAATATTAATCTATTTTTTTCTCTGTAGATTTTCCTTTCTTGGAAATTTCATATAAATCAAATCATACAATATGTGCTCTTTTGTGCTAGTATTCTTTGACTTAGAATAACATATATATTTTTTCACACTGAAAGTGTTTGATGTCTAACCTCTTTGGTGTACTCAGTAAGCATCTACTATCTTCAATCACTTATGAAAATTATGGAGGCTTCTAAAATACTAAGATATGCATAAGCATGAGAATACTACTAAATATGATAATTTCATTAGGATGCTTTATTGTGTTTCACTTGTCTAATGTTACTGTTTAATATTAACATTTTAATTTATTTATTATTTGATTATTTTTTATTTTTATTTCTCTTTTTATTTTTAAAATTTTCATTTAATGTTTGAGTATAGTTGATTAACAGTCTTGTGTTAGTTTCAGGTGTACAGCAAAGTAATTCAGTTATACATATACATGTATGTATTCTTTTTTCAAATTCTTTTCACATTTAGCTTATTACAGAATACTGAGCAGAGTTCCTTATGCTATACAGTAGGTCATTTTTGGTTATGTATTTTAAATATAGCAGTGTGTATGTGTCAATGCCAAACTCCCAATCTATCCCTCCCCCAACCCTTCCCCCATAGAGTAATATTTTTGAGTTTCATGTATGTCAAAGCATGTGTTAGTAATTTGTTCTTTTTATTGATGAGTAGTATTCCACTGTATGCATATACTACATCATGTCTGTCCATTCATCAGTTGATGGATATTTAGGTTTATACGGTTTTCAACTATGAATATGAATAATGCTGCTAAGAGAATCCATGTGTAAGTCTTTGTGTAAATATATGTTTTAATTGCTCTTGGGTAGATACCTAAAAGTAAAATTGTTCAGTCATTTGGAACATTTATTTTTAACTTTTTATGAGACTGCCAAACTGTCCAAAGTGGTTGCATGATTTTATAGTCCCACCAGCAAAGTATGAGGACCCTTGTTTCTCCACATCCTTGCCAACATTTGCTATTATCTGTTTTTTTAAAAAAAATTATTATAGCCTTTCTAGTGGGTGTGAAATTCCTTCTCATTGTGGTTTTAATTTGCATTTTACTAAACTAATGATACTGAATACCTTTTTGTGTGCTTATTAGCCACTCATATATCTTCTTTGGTGAAATGCTTTGTGAAAAATTTTATGCAATTTTTGATTGTGTTGTTTTTCTTCTTGTATACAAAGAGTTCTTTGAATATTTTGTACACAAATCCTTTATAAGATGTATGTTTCCTGAATATTTTCTCCCAGTCTGTTGCTTGTCTTTTAATTTTCATAATAATATCTTTGAAGTATAAAAGATTTGAATTTTGATGAGGTCTAATTTATCAGATTTTTAAAAATGAACCATGTTTTTGGTGTCATATCTAAGAAAGTTTTGCCTAACCTAAGGTCTTGAAGATAATCACCTATGTTTTCTTTTGAAAGTTTGATTTGGCTCTAACATTTAAATGTGTGATCTGTTTTGTGTTATTTTTTATGTATAGTGTGAAATAAAGGTATAACTTTATCTTTTGGCATATGGATATCCAGTTTTCCTAGTACCATTAATTAAAAAGGCTGTCTTTTCCCTCAGTGAATTTCCTTTGCACCTTTGCTGAAAATTAGTTTCTTTTCTAGTGATCTACCTGTCTGTCCTTGTGCCAGTACTACATTGTGTTGATAACTACTGAAGTAGCTTTATATTAAGTTTTTTTTTTTTTTTGCGGTACGCGGGCCTCTCACTGTTGTGGCCTCCCCCGTTGCGGAGCACAGGCTCCGGACGCGCAGGCTCCGGACGTGCAGGCTCAGCGGCCATGGCTCACGGGCCCAGCCGCTCCGCGGCATATGGGATCCTCCCAGACCGGGGCACGAACCCGTATCCCCTGCATCGGCAGGCGGACTCCCAACCACTTGCGCCACCAGGGAGGCCCTATATTAAGTTTTGAAATTGGGAAGTATATGTTACCCAGCTTTGTTTGTCTTTTTCAAAATTGTTTTGGCATTCTATATAAGTTCTCTATAAATTTTGCAATTCTATATAATTTGCAATTCTAAGTACATTTTAGGATCATATTGCCAATATCTGCCAAAAGGCTGCTGAAATTCTGGTAGCGATTGATGTATGAATCAATCTGGAGAAAATTGCCATCTTAACAGTTTTGAACTTTGCACTCCACAAACGTGGTATCTTGACCCTCTTTTGAAGGTAATCTTTCTCTGTCACTCCCTCTGCTGCACCTGATTGCTTTTAAGGTCTTTCTCTTTCCTTTTGGTTTTAAATGGTTTCATGATGATGTGTTTAAGTGTGGATTTCCTTTCATTTATACTGCTTAGGAAATTTTGGCTTCTTGTATATGTGAATTGGTGTCTTTCATTAGTTCTGGAAAATTTTGTTGGTCTATTCAAATATCTTTTTTTTATTGAAGCTAAAGTACCATCAATTTTAAGATGTACCATTCAGGTACCACTAAAAGAGAAAAAATTACTACTAATGCCTTAATAATAGTATTATTTAATGAATGAATTGGTCATATTGACCCTGGTTGCTTAGAAATTTATCATTTTCTCAAAGGATTTGGCAAACATCTCCACAATTGCATTGCTTGATGTATAGTCTTTTACATGTATCTCTGTAAGAAAGCATATCACAATTTCATATACTTGTATCTTTCTTTCTTAGGTTCTGTAAGTAATTAGTTGTTGCTTTGCAAGGTGTCCAAATCAATTCAGACTGCTATAACAAAATACCATAAACTGGTAACAAAATACCATAAACTGGGTGGCTTAAACAACAAACACTTATCTCCCACAATTCTGAAGGTTGGGAAGTCCAAGATAAGGTGCTGGCATATTCTGTGTCTGGTGAGGACCCTCTTCCTGGTTTGTAGATGGCCGCCTTCTTGCTGTATTTTTACATGGTGGGGGAGAGAGATCATCTCTCTCATGTTTCTTCTTATAAGGGCACTAATTCCATTCATGAAAGTTCCACCCTCAAGACCTAATTACCTCCCAAAGGTCCTACCTCTAAATACCATCAGATTGGGATTAGGACTTTAACATATGAACTTTGTGGGGAACACAAATATTTAGTCCATAGTATAAGAATGTAATCACCACTCATTTGTGGTCATTATTTTAGTTATGAATATTTGCTTCACTAATGTCTGATTGTGTGCCTTTCTGTAACACAATAGCTTTTAAAAATTTTTCTGAAGTATAATTTACATTGCAATAACTTCTCAATGGCAAATCATAGTTTTTAAAAATTTACTTTTTCAAGGTGTACGTGATGATTTAACATACATATACATTGTGAAATGATTACTACAATCAAGTTAATTAATGCATCCATTACCTCACATAGTCACTTTTTTTGGTAGTGTGAACACTTAAGATCTACTTTCTTAGCAAATTTCAAGTATGTAATACAGTATTTTTAACTATAATGCTGTACATTAGATCCTCATTATTCATATTATAACTGAAAGTTTGTACACTATGGACATCACATCCCCATTTCCCTCACCCCCACTCCTGGCAACCACTGTTCTACTATCTGGTTCTATGTGTTTGACTTTTTTAGATTCTAAATGTAATAAGTGAGATCTACAATGTTTGTCTTTCTCTGTCTGATTTATTTCACTTAGCATAATGTCTTCCAGATTCATCCATATTGTTGAAAATGACAGAATTTCCTTCCTTTTGGAAGGAAATTGGCTGAATAATATTCCTGTGTGTGTGTGTGTGTACACCACATTTTCCTTATCTGTTCATCCATTGATGGACACTTAGGTTATTTCCATATCTTGGCTGTTGTGAATAATGCTGCAGTGAACACAGGAGTGCAGATATCTCTTTGAGATAGCAATTTTATTTCTTTTGGTTATGCACCCAGAAGTAGGATTGCTGGATCATATGGTAGTTCTATTTTTTAATTTCTTGAGGAACCTCCATGCTTTTTCCCATAATAGCTGTATTATTTTTCTTCCAACCAACATTGTACAAGGGTTCTCTCTTCTCCACACCCTTTCCAACCCTTGTTATTTCTTGTCTTTTTGATAATAGCCACCCTAATAGGTGTGAGATGATAGCTCATTTTAGTTTTGATTTGCATTTCCCTGATGATTAGTGGTGTTGAACACCTTTTCATACACCTGTTGGCAATTTGTATGTCTTTTTTGGAAAAACGTCTGTTCAGATCTTTTGCCTATTTTTAATTTTTTTTTTTTTTTTTTTTTTTTTTTTTTTTTGCGGTATGCGGGCCTCTCACTGTTGTGGCCTCCCCCGTTGCGGAGCACAGGCTCCGGACGCGCAGGCTCCGGACGTGCAGGCTCAGCGGCCATGGCTCACGGGCCCAGCCGCTCCGCGGCATATGGGATCCTCCCAGACCGGGGCACGAACCCGTATCCCCTGCATCGGCAGGCGGACTCTCAACCACTTGCGCCACCAGGGAGGCCCCTTTTGCCTATTTTTAAATCAGGTTATTATTATTATTTTTGCTATTGGTTTATATTAGTTATTTATATATTTTGGGTATTAACCTCTTATCAGATATATGTGATTTGCAAATATTGGATTTTAAATTTTAGTCATTGTATTTTTAATTTCTAGAAATTTTATTTGATTTTTTTTCAAATCTGCTCTTTCACTTTTTATAATTTCCTGTACCTACATATATTTTCAAGCATGCTATTAATTAATTAATTTTTAATGTAGTAAGCATAGTTTTGTAATTTGATTCTGGTAATTCTAATATTTGGAGTCTTAAGGGATCTCTTTCAGTCGTCTTTCATTTATGCAGACTTTTGACCATGGTGCTTTGTTTCCTTGTATGCTTGGTTATTTTTCTTATTGCCCTCATAAAATTATTTGGAGAGTTCTGGAGGCTTAGACTATACTTATCTTCCTATAGGGAAGCTTTGCATTGGCGTTTGCTAAAGAACCTGCGACCATTTCACCAACAGTTTGAGGTTCCCTGCTCAGTCAAGGTAATGAGAACCTGGTCAGCTAATCCCCACAAGGCCCAGCCTATGGCCAAAGATTTTCAGTAATGGAAGGCTGAGAGTTTATGGTTTCAGGTCTTATTTTAAGTTTTAACCCATTTCAAGTTAATTTTTGATGAGTGGTATGAGATAGATGTTCTTTTGTATCTGAGAACAGAGGTTCCCGCCTCTTTTCCTTCTCTTTTTTCTCCTGCTCCTCTTAGTGCCAAAGCAACTTTCACCCCACTGTCCTAGGGGTGGGGTTGAGAATGGGGAAGACAGGTTTCATTCTAGGTATTACCTTTGAGGTCCAACTTAATAAGGCGAGGGTTTTCTGTTAGCCACCCCAGTTTAGGTGGGGCTCTTTGCCTTCAATGTTCCAGAATTGAAGCTTAAATTTGCCAATTGGCAGATGTATTCATAGGTGTTTCATGTTCTGCTTACTAGAGAGATAGCATTGGGTTTTATATTTCACTAAGCATTCAGCATGGCAGTTCCCCATTCTCATGTCAGCTCAGTGCTTTAAAGTGATGGCATTTAAAAAAAATTCTTCATTTTTCATTTTCAGCAGGAAGGATGGTCTCAACTAGTAGTTCTCAGCTGTGGATGATTTCGTCCCCTTGAGGGACATTTGGCAACGTCTGAAGATACTTTTGGCTTTTATAGTTGGGGTTGGGGGAGCTACTGACATCTAGTCAGTAGAGACCAGTGATGCTTCTAAACATTCTACAATACATCGGATACCCTCCTGCAAGAAAGAATTATCCAGCCCCAAATGCCAATAATACCAGGGTCTAAAAAATTTAGGCTTCCATTACTGAGAATAAAAGTTCAAGAAGATAGTTTATAATTTTAAAATTTGGAGTTTGAATAATTGTCATACTTCCACAAATTTTATTTCACACTAATGTATATCAAGTTTTATATTCCAGCTATAGAAGATTTCCTAAACCAAATTTTATTCATGAGTATTACCGTTAAGATCACATTTAAAAATATAATATGTTTTATCCTGGTACTTTTTGGCAGGGTTGAAACTAGGGTGAGGTGAGCAATGCACTTGCTTCAGGCACAAAATTCACAGTGGACAAAATATCAAAATTTTAAATAGAGACAGTTACTAACTATGTTGTGCTGTATTGGAACCTGAGGCAAAAAGAAAAATCAGTAATACTGACTCTGTATTAATTTAAGATTTTGATATTTTGTTCATCATCAGTTTCTTTTACATAAATTCTGATTATTTAATATAAGGCATTAAAATATTATTTATCTTGATTGCTGAGATTTTTTGCACCTTCTTAAATTTGCACCCAAGGTACCTTACTCCTCTCATCTTAGTCCTGACCCTGCTTGTTGGTGAGACATTCTGGCTAGGTAGCTAACATAGGATGGAGGGACCAGGGCTGACAATAGACTTTATTTCTAGGGCAGGACAGGTGCTAGGATGACTGTCCTAATATAAGGTTGGGGGACAGTTCGAGGAACAGTGGCATAATGTTCAAATATTCAGTTGTCTCTAGTAATCTCAAATATTCACTTATACTTTGAATAAAAAGATTCTTGTTCAGGGGATTCAGGTAAAGTTGCAAGGGCCTCATAGGCATACCAAGCATATCAGTAAGAAACTGAGTTGGTAATTCCTTATAAGAGTGCAGACATGTAGGAAGCAGTTGATTGGTGTCCTTAAGAGAGGAAGCATAGCCACCAGACTTAAGACCATAGCTGTAACGATTAGGGTTGTGATTTCTGCTGAGGGAGATTGAAAGTTCATGGCTTACTATTCTAGTCATAGAAAAAGGGTAATGAGAAGTCATTCTTTCTGACTGGGGTACATTAGAGGCAAGGGAAGCCTCAAAAACTTGGGTTTGGTAGCCCTGTTTATCACATGGGAGGAGTGAAGCTTATGGAAACCAGTTGGTCAGCCTTTACCTTCCTCACTTCCTGTGCTCCCCTTACTTAATGTGGTGAATGACTAAATGATAAGAGGTACTAAGTTTGCACTGAAGCAGTTTAGGATTTTATTTTTATTTATTTATTAAAAAAATTTATTGGAGTATAGTTGATTTACAATGTTATATTAGTTTCTGCTGTACAGCAAAGTGAATCAGCTATAAATATACATATATCCACTCATTTTTAGATTCTTTTCCATATAGATCATATTGAGTAGAGTTCCCTTTGCTATACAGTAGGTCCTTATTAGTTATCTGTTTTATATATAGTAGTGTGTATGTGTCAATCCCAATCTCCCATTTTATCCCTCTCTCCCTTTCTCCCTGGTAACCATAAGTTTGTTTTCTACATCTATGACTATTTCTCTTTTGTAAATAAGTTCATTTGTGCCATTGTTTTTAGATTCCACATATAAGCAGTATCATATGATATTTGTCTTTCTCTTACTTCACTCACTATAACAATCTCTAGGACCATCCATATTACTGCAAATGGCATTATTTTGGTTTTTTTTATGGCTGAGTAATATTCCATTGTATATATGTACCACATCTTCTTTATCCATTCCTCTGTTGATGGACATTTAGGTTGTTTCCATGTCCTGGCTATTGTAAATAGCACTGCAATGAACATTTGGGTGCATGTATCTTTACAAATTATGGTTTTCTCTGGATATATGTATGCCCAGGAGTGGGATTGCTAGATCATGTGGTAGCTCTATTTTTAGTTTTTTAAGGACCCTCCATACTGTTCTCTATAGTGGCTGTACCAATTTACACTCCCACCAACAATGTAGGAGGGTTCCCTTTTTCCCACACCCTCTCCAGAATTTATTCTTTCTAGATTTTTGGATGATGGCCATTCTGACCAGTGCGAGATGATACCTCATTGTAGTTTTGAATTGCATTTCTCTAATAATTAGTGATGTTGAACATCTTTTCATGTGCTTTTTGGCCATCTGTATGTCTTCTTTGGTGAAATGTCTGTCTGTATCTTCCACCCATTTTTTGATTGGCTTCTTTTTTTTTTTAATTGAGCTGCATGAGCTATTTGTATATTTTGGAGATTAATCCCTTGTCGATCACTTTGTTTGTGAATATTTTCTCCCATTCTGTGGGTTGTCTTTTCATTTTGTTTATAGTTTCCTTTGCTGTGCAAAAGCTTTTAAGTTAATTAGGTCCCATTTGCTTATTTTTGTTTTTATTTTCATCATTCTAGGAGGTAGATCAAAAAAGATCTTGCTTCAATTTATGTCAGAGAGTGTTCTGCCTGTGTTTTCCTCTAAGAGTTTTATAGTATCTGGCCTTATATTTAGGTCTTTAACCCATTTTGAGTTTATTTTTGTGTATGGTGTTAGGGAGTGTTCTACTTTCATTCTTTTACATGTAGCTGTCCGGTTTTGCCAGCACCACTTATTGAAGAGGCTGTCTTTTCCCCATTGTATATTCTTGCCTCCTTTGTCATAGATTAGTTGACCATAGCTGCGTGGGTTTACCTCTGGGCTTTCTATCCTGCTCCATTGATCTATATTTCTGTTTTTGTGCCAGTACCATGCTGTTTTGGTGAATGTAGCTTTGTAGTATAGTCTAAGGTCAGGGAGCCTGATTCCTCCAGCTCTGTTTTTCTTTCTCAAAATTGCTTTGGCTATTTAGCGTCTTTTGCGTCTCCATACGAATTTTAAGATTTTTTGTTCTAGTTCCATAAAAGATGCCATTGGTAATTTGATAGGAATTGCATTGAATCTGTAGATTGCTTTGGCTAGTATAGTAATTTTGACAATATTGATTCTTCTAACCCAAGAACATGGTATATCTCTCCATCTGTTTGTGTTGTCTTTGATTTCTTTCATTAGTATCTTATAGTTTTCTGAGTACAGGTCTTTTGCCTCCTTAGGTAGATTTATTCCTAGGTATTTTATTCTTTTTGTTGTAGTGGTAAATGGGATTGTTTCCTTAATTTCTCTTTCTGATCTTTCATTGTTAATGTATAGGGGTGGAAGAGATTTCTGTGTATTAATGTTGTATTCTGCAACTTTACCAAATTCATTGATTAGCTCTAGTAGTTTTCTGGTGGCATCTTTAGGATTCTCTATATATAGTATCATGTCATCTGCAAACAGTGACAGTTTTACTTCTTCTTTTCCAATATGTATTCCTTTTATTTCTTTTTCTTCTCTGATTGCCGTGGTTAGGACTTCCAAAACTATGTTGAATAAAAGTGGTGAGAGTGGACATCCTTGTCTTGTTCCTGATCTTAGAGGAAATGCTTTCAGTTTTTCAGTGTTGAGAATAATATTTGCTGTGGGTGTGTCATACATGGCCTTTATTATGTTGAGGTATGTTCCCTCTATGCCCACTTTCTGGAGAGTTTTTATCATAAATGGGTGTTGAATTTTGTCAAAAGCTTTTTCTGCATCTATTGAGATGATCATATGGTTTTTATTCTTCAGTTAATATGGTGTATCACATTGATTGATTTGCATATATTGAAGAATCTTTGCATCCCTGGGATAAATCCCACTTGATCATGGTGTATGATCCTTTTAATGTGTTGTTGGATTTGGTTTGCTAGTATTTTGTTGAGGATTTTTTTATATTTTCTTTTTTTTTTTTTTTTTTTTTTTTTTTTTTTTTTTTGCTGTACGCGGGCCTCTCACTGCTGTGGCCTCTCCCGTTGCGGAGCACAGGCTCCGGACACACAGGCCCCGCGGCCATGGCTCGCGGGCCCAGCCGCTCCGCGGCATGTGGGATCCTCCGGGATCGGGGCACGAACCCGTGTCCCCTGCATTGGCAGGTGGACTCTCAACCACTGCGCCACCAGGGAGGCCCTATATTTTCTTTTTTTAAAAAATTTATTGATTAATTAATTTTTGGCTGTGTTGGGTTGTCGTTGCTGTGCATGGGCTTTCTCTGGTTGTGGTGAGCTGGCTACTCTTTGTTATGATGCACAGGCTTCTTATTTTGGTGGCTTCTCTTGTTGCAGAGCACGGTCTCTAGGCACACGGGCTTCAGTAGTTGTGGCATGCAGGCTCAGTAGTTGTGGCTTGTGGGCCCTAGAGCACAGGCTCAGTAGTTGTGGCATGCAAGCTTAGTTGCTCTACAGCATGAGAGATCTTCCTGGACCAGAGCTCAAACCCATGTCCTCTGCATTGGCAAGAAGATACTTAACCACTGCACCACCAGGGAAGTCCATGTTGAGGATTTTTTTGTCTTTGTTCATCAGTGATATTGCCCTGTAATTTTCTTTTTTTGTGATATCTTTGTCTGGTTTTGGTATCCGTGTGATGGTGGCCTCATAGAATGAGCTTGGGAGTGTTCCTTCCTCTGCAATTTTTTGGAAGATTTTCAGAAGGATAGGTGTTAACTCTTCTCTAAATGTTTCATAGAATTTACCTGTGAAGCCATGTGGTCCTGGACTTTGGTTTGTTGGAAGATTTTTTTTTTTTTACATCTTTATTGGAGTATAATTGCTTTACAGTGGTGTGTTAGTTTCTGCTTTATAACGAAGTGAATCAGTTATACATATACATATGTTCCCATATCTCTTCCCTCATGCGTCTCCCTCTCTCCCACCCTCCCTATCCCACCCCTCTTGGTGGTCACAAAGCACCGAGCTGATCTCCCTGTGCTATGCGGCTGCTGTTGGAAGATTTTTAATCATAGTTTCAATTTCAGTACTTGTGATAGGTCTGTTCATATTTTCTATTTCTTCCTGCGTTCAGTCTTGGAAGGTTGTACTTTTCTAAGAATTTGTCCATTTCTTTTAGGTTGTCCATTATTGGTGTATAGTTCCTTGTAGTAGTCTCTTTTGATCCTTTGTATTTCTGTGGTGTCCGTTGTAACTTCTCCTTTTTTATTTCTAATTTTATTGATTTGAGTTCTCTCCCTTTTTTTCTTGATGAGTTTGGCTAAAGGTTTATCAATTTTGCTTATCTTCTCAAAGAACCAGCTTTTAGTTTCATTGATCTTTGCTATTGTTTCCTTCATTTCTATTTCATTTATTTCTGCTCTGATCTTTATGATTTCTTTCCTTCTACTAACTTTGGGTTTTGTTTGTTCTTCTTTCTCTAGTTGCTTTAGATGTAAGGTTAGGTTTTTTATTGGAGATTTTTCTTGTTTCTTGAGGTAGGATTGTATTGCTATAAATTCCCTCTTAAGACTGCTTTTGCTGCATCCCATAGGTTTTGGATCACTGTGTTTTTGTTATCATTTGTCTCTAGGTATTTTTTGATTTCCTCTTTGATTTCTTCAATGATCCATTCGTTGTTTAGTAACATATTTTTAGTTTAGGAATTTCTTACCATAGTCAAAATGAACCCAGATACAGGGCAAGACATAGCCTGCAGGTGGAGGGGGGGCCTTGTTGAACCGATTTTAAGAGTTAGGGAAGCCTGAGGCAAGAGAAATGAAGTGACAACTAATGTTGGAAAGTGTTTTGAAGCATTTATTTCTAAATTGTTTTATTTAACCAGCCATTTGTGTGTCATCAAATCACTCATGTGTCCAGCAGCAAATCACATGTACAGCAGAGTAGTGACTATCTTCCTTTATTGGTGTTCCCATGCTTTTCCCCCTGGAATCTCTCAATTCCAATTGTATCACAACAGTTTTATTGTGTTTTTTCAGTGGGCAAAAAGTGTCCACTTGTGAGTATGTGTATTTTAAATGTTTTTGAAAGGAAACTTCTTCTTTATGAGTGCTCATTTCTCGGATATGTTCTTGTTCTTAGATTTTAGCACAACAGAACTAAAACTGTAAAAGGTCGCTTTGAGTTAAGTGTCAGAAATCATGTTAAAACTACTGTCTGTTTGCATTACAGAGGAAACACTGAGGGCTTCAAAGCAATCTTTAGTGCTGGAATGTCAGAGAAGTAAAGGAATGCTAGCAATCAGATAGGATTCCATAAGGACAGCCCCTTGAGCCTGGTAAAGCATCAGAGCTACAAAGAATGATGGGCTTTGCAAGCAGTATCTGCAGAGTGGGCTACAGCCCTTGAAATAAAAAGAAATGGAATCCAGCAACATCTTGATGCATAATAGGTCTCAGCAGTACTGTGAAAGATCTTACCGTTTTTTTTTTCTTTTTAAATAGATGATACACACTCATCAGGCATATTCTTCCTTAGTGGAAGAGGATATTCAACACTGATGACGTCCCATTTTTTTTTTCTTGGCACATTTACCCCCCAGTTCCCAAAATACCATTCTTGCCTGTATATAAAATCAATGACAACTGTAATATATATTTTTGAAATAATTCCAGTGATGATTTTAAAACATTGAAGATAAACTAATCACATAGCAATTTAGGAAGTTAATTGGCAGCCCAGAGTACATTCATGGTCATGAGGCATATTCTAAAAGCTTTTTTGATTGTACATGATTGCCAAGAGAGCTTATCATAGACTAATCCATATAGGTCTGAAAATCCTTTGACATTGGCCTGCTTGTAAATAAGTTGCTTTATTTTTTCTCTTTCTTTGTCTCTTTTTTTCCCCTTGATTCTTGCAGATTTATTTTGTTGTATATATCAGCTTCTTAACAGTGCTTTAAAGTTTCAAGTTGTCATGTTGTATACTGATTTTTAAAATTTTTCCTCTTAATTTATTATAGGAGGAACTCTCTCTAAGGACTTCTATTTTAATTTTTCTTTAAAATTATTTATTTCTTATTCGTTATTTAAAAAATTTTAAATTTCCCCAGTATATTTATTTTCACATTATTTTATTTTTTTCCTTTTCTCCCTACCCTCTTATGTTTTCCTTTACTTTTTTTTTTTGTAATGACTGCAGCTATGCCACAGACATGGCCAAAGAGAGAGTCTCTGTCACAGATGAGCAAAGTTGAGGTCTTATTCATTCAGTTTCTCTCTAACAGGTCTCTCAGCCTACGGATGGCCTCATAACACTCCTTACCCTAGTAACATGTGGGCTAACTTTCCTTATTGTACTTCCTGCTCTGTAGATGTCATATTCAGTCTTTTGGAAAAGATATTACTTTGTAAAATTGCATACTATCTGACTTTTATAGGTATCTGTTTTAAAACCTATGATTCCTATTTTAGACAAATAGAGAACCAAGAGCTAAGAGAGTACCTCTTGAGAAATGATCTTCCATGTAATATGCCTAGGCTAACCTTGCTGATAATCCAGGTGATGGTGAACCCCCTTAAAAATGTTCATGGGTCAAACTCTTGGTATAGCTTTTACACTAGCCTGGCTCTAATTTAGTTATTTCCTGGATGATCCTCTTTGTTTGGCAGGGTCATGGGAGTATCCTTTGGGTATAAGGCCCTCCTAGCTCTTTTTCCTCATTATTTGGGTTAAGAATGTATCTATGACTACTAAGTAAGGAAAATGAAAATCTTGCTACCAGGAATTACATGATTTTAAAATATGGAAATGGGATTTATTTTCACTAAAATGTTTCACTGTAATACTGCTTTCTTTTAATGTTAAATTGAGAAAGCCTTTACTTTCTTTCATTTGTACTGGAAATTCTTCATTCTACTTGTCATTGAGTGAGTAAGACCTTAGAAAAGATCTTAGTGTGGAATAAGGAGAGTCATTATAGTTGGAAAAACATAAGGTGTAATATTAAAACACCTGGATTGTTGTCCTCACTCTATTATTTATTAGCCAAGTGACTTTGGAAAAATCAGTTTACCTTTCTTACCTTTAGTTTCTTCATTTGCAAAATAGGAATGATATTACCTCACAGGATTATTATGAGACTCAAATGAGATATTTGTGAAGGTACTTTATAAAGTGATATCTCAGTTTTATGTTCTGAGTAATACCATGTTATTTTACTTGTATACTTGGTAAGTTACTTTCTAAAGGCTGTGGTTTGAGAGGCAGTAAAGTTAAGCCACATTGCTTAAGTTCAAATTCCCAGTCTTCCTCTTACTAGAGGTGTGGCCTAACCTCTCTTAGTCTCACTTTCCTCTTCTATAAAATGAGAGTGATAATAGTGTCTATCTCATAGGGTTGTTGTGAGGATTAAATTATCTATGTCAAATACTTCCACCAGTGTTCAGCACATTCAATACATGTTACCTATTGTCATTATCATTCTTAGATTTTATAAAAAGAAGCTCTTTTCCTAAATTAAAGACTATATTACCATTTATCAAGTGGCCACTCTGTTGTGACGCATCCAAGCAATTAATTCAATTTTTCCTTAGTGGTAAATACATACGTAAATACAATGTTACAGTTTTCTTCAGTTAAGAAAACTCATTAACATTACTTTAAATGGTAATATTCCTGATAAGTTGTGTGCATATAGTATTTTGGCAAATTTAGTTATATTTTGGGTATGGTAAGGAAATTCAGAAAATAACTACTGAAAATAAATCCATTGAATAATAAAGGACCCTTTGAAATGTGATTATTCACTAGTTTATTCATTCTTGAAACCAGTTTTCACTTAAAAAAGGAAATCTGGCTACATTTATATGCACTAATTGTGAGAATTAATTAATTAATTATGTAATCTGTTTTAAAGTGATCACCAAAATGATCGAAGCAGCAGCCTTGAAGGATTAGTTAAAACATGCTGTAACTAATATAATATAATGAAGTAATTTCTTCAGGTAAATGCCTAATATAAAGTCTGACTAAAACAGAGACTAGAGTTTTGAAAATAAAT
The DNA here is from genome assembly GCF_025265405.1 of Mesoplodon densirostris. NCBI lineage: Eukaryota > Metazoa > Chordata > Mammalia > Artiodactyla > Ziphiidae > Mesoplodon > Mesoplodon densirostris. The sequence goes on along the minus strand of NC_082663.1, from coordinate 76,897,490 downwards.
GAATAACTGAAAGACTGTGTGATTTTTGTTGTGTGCTGATCAGTTTAGAAAGATCTAGGGCAGTGTAATAGTTGAGATTAACTTGTAATATTCAGGTTAAAAATGTATGCTTTTTCTGTTCTTCATAGAAGGCATGGTTTATACTACTTGTAGTTCATTTGTGATTGCTTTCACATTTTGTGTGTTAATACTTTGGTGAAGTGTACAATATACAAGTGAATTAAATGTTTGATGATTGCGGCACAGTCCAAGACTGATTTCAGCCAGTCAGAATGTTGCAGTTTTGGCTTAATTACAAGAAAAGCCTGAGTCTCATGGTTTCTGTGACAACCTAAGGTCAGGTGACCTGGATATGTTCTGCCAAGCTGTTCCTGTGGAATAAATAGGCTGTTTGTAAACAGGATGGCTAAGCATTCTCTCACAAGATTTCAAGTTCACAGAGTATGAGGCAACTGGGTAAAAGGTCAAAGGTTAAAGGTAATAAGTCATTTTAGGCCTGTTCTTTTGTGGAGTCTGGCTGCCTTTCAGACTGAGGTCTTGGAAATAGTTCACACACAGGCCTTTTGCCAAAAAACTACTGAGAGTTGGCTCAGGCAGGATTCTATTACAAAGTTCTTTCTCTCACTCTCTCTTTCTGTCTGAATCCTGCCATCTGAAATTTATAAAAATGCAAGGAATTTTTAAAAAGCAAGCATATAAATGAGGCAACTAAATAAATTCATGTTTTACATAAAATAAATCTAGAATGACTTTATTTCTTAGGGACAGAGGTCCACAAACTGAATTTATTTATTTAGGCTGCACGGGGTCTTAGTTGTGGCACATGAGATTTTCGTTGCAGCATGTGGGATCTTTTTTTTTTTTAGTTGCAGCATGCGGGCTTCTTAGTTGTGGCATGAGGACTTCATAGTTACGGCATGCAGACTCTTAGTTGCGGCATGCAAACTCTTAGTTGTGGCACGCATGTGGGATCTAGTTCCCCAACCAGGGATCGAACCTGGGCCCTCTGCATTGGGAGCGTGGCATCTTACCCACTGGATCACCAGGGAAGTCCACAAACTGAATTTATTGTGATAAATACTTGCAAAATGGATTGCAAGTACGTTTTAGAAAAAGAGTAAGTATATCAAAATAACAAATAAGATTAAAATATTGGCAGAAAAACTTGGAGCAGTTGTAGGCTTTTTTAAAGAAGCAATAAATATCTGTTCAACCTAAGCCACCAGAGGCAGTCTTTAAACAGTCTAGTGAGATATTTTAACTAATAAGCTCTTCTACTAGTATATGTTATGCTATTGAATGTTAAGATTTGCTGTGTATTATGAAGAAAAGGTATAATTAGGCTTCCTCAAAATTTGCTTCCCTTTAGATTTATTGCTGTTGTTATTCTTGCTCAGAGTAGGAATTCATTCCGGGAATAGAAAAAACAAAGTGAACATTAGATTTACCTTCTCTGTCATCAAAGCTTGGCTTAAAGAGCTTTTTTTCAGTTCCTTGGCTCTAATATTTGTCTGCATTATTTGTTTTCTTCTGTTTGTGTAATACTGTAGAGTTACAACTTCTATATTGGTCAATTTTGGTTTATTTTCATCCTTGGATTTGAAATACTTTGTTAGTAAAGATGTGGGCACTGGATATTAAGGTAGAAAAAGGTAGGTTAAGGGACAGTGAAAAGATGGCAAAAGAACTATTCCCAAACACAAAGTATGAGCCATATGTCATTTTAACTGTAAACAAACTTCTGTGGGATGGTAGCAGTTACAAAGAAATCACCCAGATAAAGGGAAAAATAAAAACACTTCATTAGGAAACTTAGGAGTAGTGTAACTACTTCATTAGGAGTAGTGTAACTCCTACTAGAAACCAAAGCATACAGTTTGGATCATAACCAGTGATACCTTGGCTTTCATTATTTTATTGTACTGATGAGGATAGGCATGGAAAGGGTGGGACTTTCCAGTGTGTTTCATAAAGTCCAATTTCTTTTCTTCTTTGTGTAACAGTGAAACAAATCCATTTATGTCTCAAACAGAATTTTTCTGAAAATATCTTAACTTACAGGTGGTTTTGTTTTTACTCCCTTCAGCAAATTCTACAAGAAAAATATTTTCCTGAAGTTTGGGAAGTCATTTGCCATTATTTTCTTTTCCTTGAATTTCTTGATATCAGGAACATGCTGCAGTATGAGGTATTACATATGTTGATAAACAGCTTTCTCTTCTCTGTTTTTTCATTAACCAGAATGACAAATGACTTCCAACTAGACTGTGTTGGAGAAATTAGAAAATGACAACTTTTAAAAGAATGTATTTTAAAAGTTTGGACAGATCTTTACTTCTTTTTCCCATGTCAAAGAAAAACTTGAAAAATGTTTACTCTTTAAAAAAAAATTAACTTCAGAACAGTAATCTTGGACAAGTCACTGAGCCTCTCTGAATCTATTTTGTTATGGAGGCTAGAACTTGATCTTTAAGGTTTTTCCCAACTCTAAACTAAGTTGTATCTCATCAGATGTTTGTAGGACTGAAGAACTGACTTGCTAAATTTGGTATTTATGTCATTTTTTCTCAGTGAATAAAATGTTAAGGAGAAAGTGAATCAGGACCTTGAAGTATGAAAGATGCTATGAATCCATTTTATTTTTTAAATTTTAAAATGAATAAAATTATTTATTTATTTAATTTTGGCTGTGTTGGGTCTTCATTGATGCGTGGGCTTTCTCTAGTTGCGGCGAGCAGGGGCTACTCTTCGTTGTGGTCCGCGGACTTATCATTGTGGTGGCTTCTCTTGTTCCAGAGCATGGGCTCTAGGAGCATGGGCTTCAGTAGTTGTGGCTCGTGGGCTGTAGAGCACAGGCTCAGTAGTTGTGGCACATGGGTTTAGTTGCTCTGCGGCATGTGGGATCTTCCCGGACCAGGGCTCAAACCCATGTCCCCTGCATTGGCAGGCACATTCTTAACCACTGCTCCACCAGGGACGTCCCTATGAATCCATTTTAAAAAGGCAATTACCATTGTATCCCCTTGTTTGCCTGCTTCCCTTTGACACTCTTACTACTATCGGAGCTAATACCATTGGTCCTGCTGCTGCTGCCTCAGATGAGAGGCAAAGATGGCTGATGAGGCCAGCAAGTGGACTTACTTCTCTAGGGCCTAAATGGGAGGACCAGGTGATCTCTGGTGCAGAAATCTCTGTAAGAGTCATGAATGAAATGAGCATTTGAAAACCTCCAAATCAGGCAGCACCTCTGATCTAAATTAAAAATACAGCTATTAGGTTGTTTCTATATCTTGGTTATTATGAATAATGCTGCAAAGAACACAGGAGTGCCAGTATTTCTTCGATATCCTTGTTTTCATTTCCTTTGGATATATTCCCAGAAGTGGGATTACTGGATCATACAGTAGTTCTACTTTAAATTTTTTTGAGGAACCTTCATACTGTTTTCCATAGTGGCTCTACCAATTTACATTCCCACCAACAGTGTACAAGGGTTCCCTTTTCTCTACATCCTCACCAACACTTATTTTCTGTGTTTTTGATGATAGCTATTTTAACAGGTATGAGGTGATATCTTGTGGTTTTGATTTGCATTTCCCTGGTGATTAGAATGTTAAGCACCTTTTCATGTACCTTTTGGCTATTTGTATGTTTTTGTAAAAATGTCTGTTCAGTTCCTCTGCCCACTTATAAATCAGATTTTTTGGCTATTGAGTTATATGAATTCTTTGTGTATTTTGGATATTAATCCCTTATGACGTGTAATTTGAAGCTATCTTTTCCCGTTGGATTGATTTCCTCTTCATTTTGTTCATAGTTTTCTGAGCAGAAGCTTTTTAGTTTGATGCAGTCCTAATTTTTTTTTGGGGGGGGAGCGTGCCATGTGGCATGTGGGATCTTAGTTCCCTGACCAGGGATCGAACCCATGCTCCCTGTAATGGAAGCATGATGTCTTAACCACTGGCCCACTAGGGAAGTACCCCCAATTGTTTATTGTTACATTTCTTGCCTTTGCTGTTAGTGTCCAATCCAAAAAATCATTACCAAGACTGATGTCAGTGAGCTTACCTTCTATGTTTTCCTTCTAAGGACTTTTGTGGTTTCAGGTCTTTGTCCAAGTCTAATCCATTTTGAGTTGATTTTGTGTATGGTAGAAGATAGGGGTCCAGTTTCATTCTTTGCATGTTCTTAATGTCAGTAGCATACTGTTTTGATTACTATAGCTTTATTGTATAGTTTGAAATCAGGAAGTGTGATTCTTCCAGCTTGGTTCTTTTTTCTCAAGATTTGGCTATTCAGAGTCTTTTGTGGTTCCATATGAATTTTAGGATTTTTTTTCTATTTCTATGAAAAATGCCATTTGTATTTTGATAGTGATTGTACTGAATCTATAGATTGCTTTGAGCAGTGTGACATTTTAATAATATTAATTTTTCCAAACCACGAACACAGAATTTCTTTACATTTTTGTGTCTGCTTCAGTTTATTTCATCAATGTCTCTTAGTTTTCAGTGTGTAAGTCTTACATCTCCTCAGTTCAATTTATTCTTAGGTATTTTAGTCTTTTGATGCAATTATAATTGGGATTCTTTTCTTAATTTCTCTTTCTGATATAAAAAGTTAGTGTATGGAAATGCAACTTATTTTTATATTGATTTTCTATCCTGCAGCATTACTAAATTTGTTGATTAGTCCTAACAGGTTTTTTTTTGTGGAGTCTTGAGGTTTTCTATATGTAATATCATGTTATCTGCAAACAGAGAGTCTTACTTCTTCCTTTCCAACTTGAATGCCATTTTTGTTCTTATTCTTGCCTAGTAGCTCAGCTAGGACTTCCAGTACTATATTGAATTAAAGTGGTGAGAGTGGGCATCCCTGTCTTGTTACTGATCTTAGAGGAAAGCTATCAGTTTTTCATCACTGAGTATGATGTTAGCTTTGGCTTATCATGTATTGCCTTTGTTATCTTGAGTTATGCACCCTTTATACCTAGTTTGTGAGGATTTTTATCATGAATTGATGTTAAATTTTTCAGATGCTTTACCTCTATCTATTGATTTGATAATATGATTTTTATCCTTCATTTTGTTAATACTGTGTATTGCATTGATTGATTTGCCGACATTGAACCATTCTTGTATCCAGAATAAATCCCACTTAATCATGGTATATGATCCTTTTAATGTGTTGTTGGATTTGGTTTGCTAGTAGTTTGTTGAGGATTTTCATCAGGGATATTGGCCTGTAATTTTTTTTTTTTTTGTAGTGTTCTTGTCTGTTTTTGGTTTCATGGTAATGATGGCCTCATAACATGAGTTTGGAAGTGTTCTTCCCTCTTCTATTTTTCGGAGGAGTTTGAGAAGGATTGGTATTAATTCTTTAAATGTTTGGTAGAATTCACCAGTGAAGCTGTTCAGTCCTATACTGTTTTGGGAGAGGTTTTGATTACTAGTTTAGTCTTCTGGTCTGTTAATATTTTCTCTTTCTCTGTGATTCAGTAGGTTGTATGTTTCTAGGAATTTATACATTTCTTCTAGGTTGTCTAATTTTTTGCCAGACAATCCTCTATAGAAGTCTCTTATGATCCTTTGTATTTGGTATCAGTTGTAATGTTTCCTCTTTCATTTATAATTTTATTTGTTTGAGTCCTCTTTCTTTTTTCTCGGTAATTCTAGCTAAAGGTTTGTTTATTTTATTTATCTTTTCAAAAAACCAGCTCTTAGTTCCACTGATTTTTCCCTTTTTAAATTGAAGTATAGTTGATTTACAGTGTTGTGTTAGCTTCAGATGTACAGAAAGTGATTCAGTTATTTATATATTTTCACATTATTTTCCATTATAGGTTATTATAAGATATTGAACATAGTTCCCTGTTCTTTACAGTAAGTCCTTTTTGCTTATCTATTTTATGTATAGTAGTTTGTATCTGTTAATCCCATACACCTAATTTGTCCCTCCTCCCCCTCCCTTTTCCCATTGACAACCATAAGTTTGTTTTCTATGGCTGGGAGTCTGTTTCTATTTTGTATATAGATTGATTTGTATTATTTTTTAGGTTCTACATATAAGTGAGATCATATAATATTTGTCTTTCTCTGTATGACTTACTTCACTAAGTATAATATTCTCTTGGTCTACCCAGGTTGCTGCAAATGGCAATATTTCATTCTTTTTTTGTGGCTAATATTCCATTGCACATATATACCACATCTTATTAAGCCAGTCATCTGTTGATGGGCACCTGGGTCATTTCCATGTCTTGGCTATTGTAAATAGTGCTGTTATGAACATTGGGGGTGCATGTATCTTTTTGAATTAGAGTTTTCATCTTTTCCAGTTATATACCCAGGAGTGGGATTGCTGGGTCATATGATAGTTCTATTTTTGTTTTTTTAAGGAAACTCCATACTGTTCTCCATAGTGGCTGCGCCAATTTACATTCCCACCAACAGTGTAAGAGGGTTTCCTTTTCTCCACACCCTCTCCAGCATTTATTATCTGTGGACTTTTTAATGATGGCCATTCTGACTGATGTGAGGTGATAGCTTATTGTGGTTTTGACTTGTATTTCTCTGATAGTGATGTTGAGCATCTTTTCATGTGCCTGTTGGCCATCTGCATGTCTTCTTTGGAGAAGTGTTCTCTGATCTTTTCTGTTGCCTTTTTAGTCTCTATTTCATTCATTCTGCTCTGATCTTTGTTATTTCCTTCCTTCTACTAACTTTGGACTTAGTTTGTTCTTCTTTTTCTAGTTCCTTGAAGTATAAAGTTAGGTTGTTTATTTGGTCTGCTTGATGGTGTCCCATATGTCCCTTAAGCTATCATCACTCTTTTTCATTCTTTTTTCTTTTGCTCCTCTGATTGGATTAGTCCGACTGCCCTATTTTCAAGTTCTCTGATCCTTTCTTTCATTTCATCTAGTCTGCTGTTATACCCCTCTACTGAATTTTTCAGTTCAGCTATCATATTTTTCAGCTCTGTGATTTCTGTTTGGTACTTTCTTATGTCTTCTATCTCTTTGTTGAAATTCTCACTTAGTTCATGCATTGTTCTGACCTTGGTGAGCATCTTTATGACCATTATTTTGAACTCTATTAGGTAAATCACTTACCTCTGTTTCATTAACATCTGTCTGGAGTTTTATTTTCTTATTTTGTTTGGGACATATTCCTGTTTCTTCAAATTTTTTGACTCTGTGTTGGTTCTGGCATTAGATGAAACAGACATCTCCTCCCAGTGACAGAGTGGTCTTGTATAGGAAGATAAACCTTATTGTTCAGCCTGGCGCAAGTTCTTGGTTGTTGCTCAAACCTTTGTGATTGTCCAACCTACCTTATTTATGCTTAGTGCTTCCCAATATTTGAGGATGTACCAGGGCCTGTTTTGATGTGGATATTTTCTTGTTTACCTGATATATCAGTGTCACTCAACTAGTTTCTAGATTTCTTTCTGAGGGAATTGCTCTTGGTATAACTGGGTTCAGTGTGCTCATGGGAGAAGGTGAGTTCAGGAGCCTCCTATGTTGTCATTTGGACTGGAACTCAGAAGCAAGTTTTCTTTTTTTTTTTTTTTAATTAATTAATTTATTTTATTGGCTGCCTTCGGTCTTTGTTGCTACGCATGGGCTTTTCTCTAGTTGTGGCGAGCAGGGGCCACCCCTTGCCGCGGTGCACGGGCTTCTCATTGGGTGGCCTCTCCCACTGCAGAGCACAGGCTCCAGGCGAGTGGGCTTCAGTAGTTGTGGCATGTGGTCTCAGGAGTTGTGGCTCGCGGGCTCTAGAGCACAGGCTCAGCAGTTTTAGCACACAGGCCCAGTTGCTCCGTGGCATGTGGTATCTTCCCCAACCAGGGCTCGAACCCATGTCTCCTGCATTGGCAGGTGGATTTCCAACCACTGCGCCACCAGGGAAGCCCCAGAAGCAAGTTTTGATAGAAATTTTAAAGTAAGGGTTCTAGGGCTTCCCTGGCGGCGCAGTGGTTGAGAGTCCGCCTGCCGATGCAGGGGACACGGGTTTGTGCCCCAGTCCGGGAAGATCCCACATGCCGCGGAGCAGCTAGGCCCGTGAGCCATGGCCTCTGAGGCTGTGCATCTGGAGCCTGTGCTCCACAACGGGAGAGGCCACAACAGTGAGAGGCCCGTGTACTGCAAAAAAAAAAAAAAAAAAGTAAGGGTTCTAGATATCATCTGCATGATACATAACTGGTATTCCATCCTGTTTCCAGCTCCAGCCAGGTCAGTTCCTCTGTAGCACAGCTCAGTGTATCAGCCTTTTTTGTTTTTCAGTGTCCATTAGTGGGACACATCTACAATGGAATATTATTTATCCATGAAAAAGAAGGAAATACTGCCATTTGTGACAACGTGGACCTTGAGGGTATTCTGCTAAATGAAATAAGCCAGACAAAGACAAATACTGCATAGTGTCACATGTGGAATAAAACAAACAAACTTCAAACTTACAGAAATGGAGAGTAGAAAAGTGGTTACCAGGGGCTGGGACGTGAGGGAAATAGGGAGAGGTTGGTAAAAGGGCATAAGCTTTCAGCTGTAAGATGTGTAGTACCTAAGACCTAATGTAAAACATGGTGACTATAGTTGATAACACTGTTTAAAAAATGTACAGCTATTACAGATATTGGAATCTGAATTTCAGACTGTCAGTAATGACTTCTGTGATTTACTTTTGGGCAAATCATTTAACATGTTTGAATCACAGTTTTCAATTTGTAAAATGGATATGGGGCTAATGTAAGGATACAGTGAGTCATTTTTTTAAAAGAACTTTGTAAACTATAAACTTATTACAAAGTTACCTACTGCTTTTTGCTAAGTGTGAAAGTTGTGAATATTTGTACAAAATAACTTTACCCCTTTTTCTGCAACATAGCAATTTATTGCTTGTATTTTATGTTAACAAATCTACAAGAATAAAAGTGAGGTTAGAACTTTAGTATAATATTAGCTCTAAATTCAGAGCTAGGATTCCTGGATCCTCAACATCTCCATAATATAAATTAATTTCTGTTATTGAAAATGAGGCATCATGTGATTAAAGAATTCACCTATGATCACTTTGGCTTTGACTACACCAGAAAAGAGATGTAGAGCATTGTAGGTACTTTGAAATAAATAAACTATTAAGGAAAAAATGAGGATTAAAATTTTTTTCATACAATTCTGTGTCAGTTAAGATAACTGCCAAATTTTTCACTATTTCCATAATCTAAGTGTTACTGAGTCAGTGGTAGGTCCTAATCAATTTTAAGCTTTTTGATGCCTTTATCTTTCTTCAAGCATATATGTGTTGGCATTTGTCCCCTTTCAGCATCAGTGTAGTTACCGGTAACTTTGGTGAGCCCTATACCTTCAACATGGGACTGCTTCAGGACATTTTATTTCCTTATTTCTCTAGCACTAGTAACAGCAACTTTTCCAACTGTTATTGGCATTATGTGAGAAATAAATGATCTTTAGCATCACTAATTCAGGCTAGGGAGCATATGTTGAAGAAGACTATACATATTATACACACACACACACACACACACATACACAAACACATACATTACTACATACATTCATACGTGTAATTTTCTTCTTCTTAACTCATATTCTATTTTGAATTCTACCAAGGCAAAAAAGAATTGCCTTTCATGCTGTTCATTTTTTATTAATGGCTATATTTTAAGAGATGGAATTAGTTATATCTTCACTCTTTAAATTCATAAATAAGCAAATTTTATAATATTGCAAATTCATATAATTGAATTGTTCCTCTCGGGTATTTAGAGGATACAAAATGTGTAACATTTTTATAAGTATTATATCTCATGTGTTTACTGATGAAGTATTGTGACATTTCCAAATGCTTGATTTTGCAATTTAAATTTTTATTTTGGTCAAAGAAATATAAAAGCCATAACTTTTTTCTTTTTTTGGAGTAGGAATATGTGGAAGCTTTATTTAACCATGTAAGAGGAATATTATTTGGATGTTTCAGCCTTGACCATCTTCTAATTTTGCTCATGTAAACAATTTCCTTTGTTTTTGATGGAAGATGAGACCTTATTTGGGTTCATTGGAGTCTCCATCACATCTGGTGCAAATCCACTTAAGAATGGGCTGTGTTACTCTTGAAAATGTTCTTGAAGTTAATAGATTGAGAATCTGGACCTAGATTAAATATTTTGTAATTTAGATCAAGGTATTCTTCACTCAGTAGTACCTGAATATTTCTTCTTGTTGAATGAAAAAGGAGAATATTAATACAATAAAATTATTTTTTGCTTGATCTTATTAAAACTTCAGTGGTTAGTCTACTTGTCTAGGAATTTTCCTTTGGATAATTGAGTGTGGTAAATATGTGAAAATGATACAGTGGATTTGAAAGCTTTTTAGGGTAGATTTGGCATTCTTTCTTCAGAAAAAGAATATGGAAGTGTCCATAAAGAGTGGAGACTAACCAAAACAAATTATTTCCAACTTAAAAGATTCAAAAGTAAACAACTAAAACTAAAAATTTTAATTTCTTTTTCCTCCTTATATATATATTTTTATACAATTTTTAAAGGTTACTCCATTTACAGTTATTACAAAATATTGGCTATATTCCCCATGTTGTAGAATACATCCTTGTAGTCTGTCTTACACTCAATAGTTTGCACCTCCCACTCCCCCACACCTATATTGCCCCTCCCCCCTCCCCACTGGAACCACTAGTTTGTTCTCTATATCTATGAGTTTGTAAAATCTAAAATTTTAAACAATTTTAGTTTTTGAGCATGTGGAAAATAATATAATAATATGTATATATGTAGTTCAGTTTTTAAATAGGTAGACCACATTTTTCTTTTTGAAGTATGTGATTTACATGGAGTTTAACAGGATCTATATATTACTATAAATAATGGTGAATGTGAATTTGTCTCTTAAAAACCCTATGAGTCTTAACATTGAGACTTTAGATACTGTAATGCTCAATATTTGTCTTTCTATAAATAGGATTTTTAAAAACCTCAGCTAGGAGAAATGTCAATTTGTACTTAGTCATCACTGATAAGTAATATTCTAGAAATTTTTTTGCTTAGTTTAGACTTCTTATATGTTATTTTAGTCTAATCTTTCAAACACATTGTATTTAAGTGCTATGTTGAGCAAAACATGTAGTAGAAGTTATTGTAGAATCCTTTCTTGTAAAAGATCACACATTTCTTGTAATCAAGGTGGATATTTTCCTTTATGTCAAACATTAAGAACTATTGGGCAATAGCAACAGACATGGGGCTGTAACATGCATGTCTAAATAAAAGCATTGTTTTGAGGGTCTTCCTTTGGAAAATTTAATATACATTTATGAATACTTCCATATTCTTTAATGGGGATGACACATAGACTAAAAAGTGAATTGTTACCAAAATATACAGTGTAGAAATAGAAACTAAGGGTCCTCACAGCATCATAAAATGTGGGCAGTTTTTTGAGTATATCATTATTTCCACACATATATGAATATTAGTGTGGATATATACCTTTATGTTTTCTATTTTAATGACTTCTACAGTGGAGTTATATTATACATTTACCGTACTTAAATACATATTTGGAGATTTGGCCAAAAAGAGAAATTAAAATATTCCATCCAGTGAATGTGAGTTAAGAGTGAATGTGAGATGTAAATCTTTTCCTGTCAGCCTCATTTCTTTTATGTGTGCTGGGCTGAGTGTGGTTCTAGGGTTTAAAGATATGTATATATTTTTAGTATAAAATGAAATGCAAGCTAACTAATTCTTCTGGTACTTAGTCAAAGAAAAAAGATAACTGGCTGTGAGAGAAAGTATGTCCATCTTCAGTTTGCCATTGCCCTAAAGGATTTTGACCATATGCAAATTTTCCTTATATGCTGACTTTAGATCCTAATCCCTGAGAGAGAGTCACTTAACTAGTGATTTTTTGGTTTAATTTAAACTGTTAATAGTCTACTAGACTATTTTAATCTACTTTAATAGACTTCTGCGCCAGCCTCTGCCATGGTGATTTCTCATATGCATACTGTAGGGAGCCCAAAGAAGCATAATACTGTGGGTTAAATGATCAGTTCTGACACTGATCCCCTTGAAGCCCAGACCAGTTTCTTTACTGCCACCACCATACATTTGTGTATGGGTGTTTAGTTTTTATTTTGCATATGGATGTTTAGTTTCAATTTTTATACAGTGTCCAAAGTACTTTCAACATGCATGTCACTTAATCTTGCCTGTCATGTAATTGTTACTCACTAAATTTTTGAGGAGTAAATGAAAAACTGTTGCATGGAATAATGGTTCCCATTATAAAAATAAAGAAGCAAGTACAGATGAAGACAAATGTTTTATCTTGGAATGATAAGATCTGGGTTCATATTCCATTTCTGAAATTATGTGGATTTGGATTTAGAAAAAACCTGTCTTTTGTGTCTCTGTTTTTTCACCTGTAAAATGGGGTTTTGAGGGTTATTGGGAGGATTGAATGAAATCACCTATGTGAAAATGTTTTACACTGTAAGTTTGCATACAAATATAAAGCCAGGATTACAGTATTCTACTACACTGCTAATTGTAAATCCATCAGTTTAATTACGTGTTGGAAAAGAACAGTTCAGTGCTCTTTTTACTGTTCCACACAGCTTCAGGTCTAGAGACACTAGGCCTACTTACTACTAGGTCTGTTTCACATTACTAATATTTATCATAAATGCAGTTTTGTAGAACTCCTGTTCAAACTTCAAAGGTCATTTTATGTCTATAATATATTATAGAAGTCCATTGAATGAATGTTTCTTTTCTTCCCCCCACAACGCTAGTTCAAACATACTCAGATTTGTAAACTACAAAGAGTTATGTAATAGGTTACCCACACAGTTTCATTCTTCCTGCTTTAACCTAGTCTGTAAAAGTCTTGGTGACCAATTTGTTTATTTCATTCATCTCTTCTGAAAATAATATAAACTTAATCATAACTAATCAGTTATGACATTTAAGTTTTATGGTTTGAGTGTATGAAAATGTTACCTATTATTGCCCAGTAACATTGTAAATCTATAAGAAAATACCTCATATTTCTGAAGTTTGTTTTGCTTTATCATGAGATTTTTTGAGGATATTCTGCAGTTACATAGCTGATTTTTTTTTGCCTTAAATATCCAGTTTATTGTACTTTGAAACAATGGGATTGTACTGTGAAACCTACAATAAATAAAAAGCTAACAAAAATTAAACTATCAGGGAGTTCCCTGGTGGTCTAGTGGCCTGGATTTAATCCCTGGTTGGGGAACTGAGATCCCTCAAACCACGTGGCATGGCCAAAAAAATAAAAAAAGAAAATAAAAAGGCTCTTAATTAAAAAAATATTAAACCATCACAGCAGAAAATGTGAAATGGAAATATGTAATCAAATAAATGAAAAAAAAATTTTGAGAAGGATTGTAGAGGACTAACAGGAGATATCATCAGTGTGTTTCTTACTTGGTAGTTGTTTTCTTTTAGGAAAAATCTTATCAGCTGGAGAGAGTTGCTCTTTGCTTTTAAGCTTGCTCTGGTTTCTCTGAAATCAGATTTTGTATTCCCAAGGCTCCACTCTGCAATGCCAGCACAAACATACATTAGCAGCTGTACAACACTTGAAAATAGAGAGATAGAAAGAAGGTATCAAGCAGTTTCTTACTGTGTTTTAGAACTTTTAGAAGTTTTCAAAAAACTTATTGGAGTTTTAGGGAGGAGAAAAATAAGAGTAAATATACTTCATGAAAAGTATATATCAAATAATAATGTGAATTAATTGAAAATATTGTATTCTATCATTGAGAGATTTAAGAAAATATTCCCATTGTATTTTTTTTTTTTTTTTTTTTTTTTTTTTTTGCGGTATGCGGGCCTCTCACTGTTGTGGCCTCCCCCGTTGCGGAGCACAGGCTCCGGACGCGCAGGCTCCGGATGCGCAGGCTCAGCTGCCATGGCTCACGGGCCCAGCCGCTCCGCGGCATATGGGATCCTCCCAGACCGGGGCACGAACCCGTATCCCCTGCATCGGCAGGCGGACTCTCAACCACTTGCGCCACCAGGGAGGCCCCCCATTGTATTTTATAAACTAATTACATGATGGTTTATATTAACTGTGTAATTGAGTGAATCTGCTACCAGGTTTCTTTTTTTTTTGCGGTACGTGGGCCTCTCACTGATGTGGCCTCCCCCACCATGGAGCACAGGCTCCGGATGCACAGGCCCAGCGACCATGGCCCACGGGCCCAGCTGCTCCGCGGCATGTGGGATCCTCCCGGACCGGGGCACAAACCCGCGTCCCCTGCATCGGCAGGCGGACCCTCAACCACTGTGCCACCAGGGAAGCCCCAGGTTTCTTTTTGTAGTTTGGTAGATACATGCTATTCTAGTGAATCTTTTATTAACTAGTACATTGTATAGGGAAAGAAATGTAATAATTCTAAATAAAATAGTGAGATCTCTTTTTTGATAATGTGAAGGGCTCAGATTATTCTGTACTAGTTTCTTAACTTCACAGAGGTATCCTGCTAGTTTAATGCTTAGTATTTCTGCCTTGCATTTCAAGTGTCTCTAACTTTATATTATTGTTTGTAGTGGCAATATATTTACCTGTAATGTGTATATACATTGTGTCTGTGTGCACCAAAATACTGCAGTAGGCATACTAAGAGATAGTTCCTTTTGAGGAGAAAACTTTATTCATTTTTTCATTCTTTTTTGTACAGTTTGTGTCAGGTACAAGTTAATTGCCCTGGCTCTAATATTTGACATTTATTATGAAAACTTGTTCATCAATTTGTTAATGGCATGATTATTGATTTCATACTATGTACCTTTTCAACAGATCCTAGAAATCACTGGATGTAGATATTAATAGGGTGAATTCTGTTTTCAGTTTATTATTTTAAATTTAAATATAAAGAGACAAAATTGGTATGCAAAAGAGATAAAAATGGTATATTTCTTGGATACATAGCTGCACTTCAAGGGAGGTCTTCTGGCATTATCTCCATTCAGTCACCTATTTATTGAGGTCCAGTTTATGTACAGCAGATGGAGAGATTTTCTAAAAGTGAAAGAAAACAATATTTTGTTGTTAATATCACCCATTGGTTAACACATATTTATTGATCATTTACTCTAAGTCAGACACTATGCTAGATGCTGAGGATATGTTATACTTGCTTATAATCTAGTGGAAGAGAGTGACATGAATCAAATAACTTCAGAATTAAATTTAAAATTACTTACCGGGACTTCCCTGGTGGTCCAGTGGTAAAGAGTCTGCCTTACAATGCAGGGGACACGTGTTCGATCCCTGGTCAGGGAACTAAGATTCCCACATGCTGCAAGCCAACTAAGCCCACGCACCACAACTGCTGAGCTTGCATGCCTCAACTAGAGGGCCTGCGTGCCGCAAACTACAGAGCCCATGTGCTTTGGAACCTGCGTGCCACAACTATAGAGTGCATGTGCCCTGGAGCCTGTGTGCCACAACTAGAGAAGAGAAAACCCATACGCCACAACTAGAGAGAAGCCTGTGCACCACAATGAAGAGCCTTTGTGCTGTAATGAAAGATCCTGCATGCCTCAACGAAGATCCCACGTGCTGCAACTAAGACCTGATGCAGCCAAAAATAAATAAAATAAATCTTTAAAAAATAAAATAAAATTAATTACTAAGGAGAGGTATGTGGTCTTATGAGAACACACATTTGAGAGAAATAGAAAAAGTAATAGGTACATATTTGAATGATAAAAAGAAGTAGGAAAATACCCTTAGTAATCAGGAACAATTATACATGTATCTTATATATCAGAGAGTTCTAATGGTAAGAGTTTTGATAAAATTATGGGTGGGAGTAATTTTCCATTGGCTAGGTGAACTTAAACAATTTTGGTGTAATAAAGAACTATATAAAATAGATGATAAAAGCGATGTTAAATATAAAAACTGGACCATTAGAGAAAAACTCTATGGCTTTATTTTATATGCTTGGAATTGGTGCAGTGAATTCATATGCTAAATTATTATTTCTTTACACACGTTATTTTCTTATACACAGTGTTTCTTTGCCTTGTAAAGTAGGAAAATACAACTTTGGAAACTATGAAGATAGCCAAATAAAGTTCTTTTTAAAAGATTTTAATGGAAGCAGTAAAAATGTATATTACTTTTTCATTGATGTTTTAACTTTTTTGAAACTTTATAAAGGGAAGCCATTAGTTTCAGTTTAAATTTGTCAATTTTGCTTTGTTACATGAGCTATTCATAATGTTGTTTGAATTGCATAACTTATAAGAAATTTTTAAAATTAAGATTTTTAGTTTTAAAAAAATTCTCTTTATTTTTCATAAACAAAGCCTAAATGTAAACTTAAGTTCCTTATAATTAACTATTTAGCATTTTTGAGTCCTAGTTACACTGTTGTATAACGTTAGATCTACTTCCCTGCATATTTAATTCAATATATCATAAAGAATTGCCCCTACTAAAATATTTCTCTTGCTTAAATGGAAAAAAAGAGGTATAATAGTACTTAAGTTCTTATTGATTACCGAATGGTAGGTAATTTACAAATAATCTCAGGGTTATACACTGTCAGTCTTTCCTCTGTTTGCAGGGAAGCTGGCCAGACTTTATGACAGCACCTCTCACTTCATTACACAAGCTCCTTGAATGAATTTCATTTTTTAATGGATGCTGGAGGTAAAAATCCTTTGGTGGGTTGGAAGCTGGGAGAAGAGAAACTTAGGCCTTTGGATTGTATATTTAATCATGAGGATAGTGCCACTTAACGTTCATCCCCCTGACTTGTTTGGCTATTTTCAATTTAGATTATCAAAAAGTAGCAATTTACTGCATTTATAGTTTTTGGTATTCAGTACTGGGTGTTACTAGAAATACCAAACTGAAAATATTTTCTTCTCTCTCAGTCCTTGAATTTAAAAGAAATGTTCCTTTAAGTAGCCCTGTATTCAACATTCAGCAGTGTTATTCTGGCTTTGAATATATAGTAGAACATGAAAGAAAAGTTGAATGTTTCAAACTAAATTGTAGTTATATACTCTAATACACTCCTGGGTTATAATGGTCTCCATGAGGGGTCAACTGTTGTAATTCGGATTAATGAAACGTAAAATACTTTTTCCCTCTTTATGTAGGGGACATCATTCTGTTCCCTAATTCTCAGTCCTTGCACTCTCCAAGCTTGAATTTTCCCTTTGGCTAAAAAAAAGTACTTATGTACAGTAAGAATACTGCCCTTCTCCTCATCATGGTTCGGAAGTTAATCACAGGAGACATTTGTTAAGTTCTATACATATTTTATGAAAGGTGATAGAGGTCAGAAATGTCTCAATAATTTTGCCACAAGATAAATCCAAAAGCAAGAGATAATTGACACATTTCCCCCTATTTGTACCATCATCCAAAATAATTTAACCCCAGAGCCTCACCATTTAAAAACAGTCATGCAGGTTCAACTTCTCTTCTCAAGTCTGGACATTTCTGTCACAAACTTAGTGAGGTAACTAAAAGCTGTGTGGATGAATAGCATAGAGGGACCCAATTCTTCCACATTCTCGGATGCATGATGACATGGGGAGGACACTGAATGAGTTGCGATCTCTTGCTAATGTAAAATGAAGCAAAATGTACACTGGAACCTAGGCATAAGCTTTAAACTTTTATGAGTTAAAGAAAATTCATGTGAGCAAAGATGCAACTTGTAAAGAGAATCACATTTTCTGTTGAGGATATTGGGATATCCACAAGAAAAGCAACCACCTAGTAGAAAAGCTTCCAGCTTTTAAAAATGAGTTTTTTTCCCCAAAATACACAAACAGCTCATACAAATCAACAACAACAAAAAAACCCAATCGAAAAATGGGCAGAAGACATAAACACTTCTCCAAAGGCACATGAAATGATGCTCAACGTCACTAATTATCTTAGAAATGTAAATCAAAACTACAATGAGGTACCACCTCACACTGGTCAGACTGGCCCTCATCAGAAAGTCTACAAATAACAAATGCTGGAGAGGGTGTGGAGAAAAGGGAACCCTCCTACACTGTTGGTGGGAATGTAAATTGGTGCAGCCACTATGGAAAACAGTATGGAGGTTCCTCAGAAAACTAAAAATAGAACTACCATATGATCCAGCAATCCCATTTGTGGGCATACATCCAGATAAAACTATAATTCAAAAAGACACATGCACCCCTATATTCATAGCATTATTCACAATAGCTAAGACATGGAAACAACCTAAATGTTCTTTGATAGATGAATGGATAAAGATGCGATACATATATATAATGGAATACTACTCAGCTGTAAAAAAGAATGTAATGCCACTTGCCGCAACATGGATGCAACTAGAGATTATCATACTAAGTGAAGTAAATCAGAAAGAGAAAGACAAATATATGATATCGCTTGTATGTGTAATATAAAAGGTGACACAAATGAACCTATCTATGAAACAGAAACAGAATCAGGGATATAGAGAACAGACTGGTGGTTGCCCAGGGGGAGAGGGCTGGGAGAGGTTTGGATTGGGAGTTGGGGATTAGCAGATGCAAACTATTACATACAGAATGAATAAACAACAAGGTTCTCCTGTATCTCACAGGGAATTATATTCAATATCCTGAGATAAACCATAATGGAAAAGAATATAAAAAAGAATGTGTATATATGTATAACTGAGTCACTTTGGTGTACATCAGAAATTAACATAACATTGTAAATCAGCTATACTTCAATAAAAAAAAAAGAAAAATGAGGTTTTTTGAAAGCCATGGATCACTGGCTAGCTAATCATGTATTTACTCTTCTTTTTCTGTTTTATGGACAACAAGAGGTAGAATCAGACAACAATAAAGTAATTTGGGTTTCAGATGTGCAGATTTTTGACACTTTGATACAGAGGAATGGTTATTCTAAATTACTTAAGTATGTATTTGAAAGAAGAAAGAAAACAATTAAAATTTCCAATCTTAAAAAAATTGACAGTGATTTCAGAGACTCTCTAGTTCATCCTGTACAAATGAAGAAACTTAGTGAATAGAACACAGAAAGTTAATGTAAACTGGTACTAGAAAGTTAATATAAACTGCCTTGGCCACCCCTGGTCCAGTGCTATTTTCAGTATTTTATTCAATATATTTATAATAGTTCTAATTTATCTATAAGATAAACACATGATTTTCTCTATTTGTTACATTTAGAATTCAAGTAAAATAACACATTTTTAAAATATTTTTGTTCGTATTTGAAAATTAATTGTAAAAATCATGTAAGTTAGGAGCTATACAAACATATGTCACAGTTTTGCTCTGTTGTCTGCTTTTTCAGTGTTATATTGAGACTGTACATATGATACTAATCTCCTGGGTTTTTAGCTCTCTAGGTGTGTGATAAAGATTTAAATAATTTTTACTTTCAAAAAGTTAAAAAAAATAAATCAGTATATATTTTAAAGAAACTGAAATGAAACATTTAAATTAGGAAATATTAGAAAAATTAAATTGGAAAGTATTTCAAACAGTGAAAAAACACTGATCAGACTAATCAGTTTTAACAAATATTAGCATTTTGACATATTTGTTTTATATATTTTTGTTGTTTTAAAGAAATAAAAGGTCACAGAGACTGTTGAATCCCTCCACATTTCATTTTAACCTATTTTACTTCTCCAGAGGTAACCACTATCCTGAAGTTGGTGTGTATTCTTCCTCCAAGATTTTATATTTCTATGTATGTGTGTATCCATAAATTATGTATACCTGCTCTGCCAATATGGTGGCCACTACCCATTTAAATTAAAATTAAAATACAATAAAATACATTAAGTTCCTCAGGAGCACTAGCCACATTACAAGTGTTCAATATTCACATGTGGCTTTAGGCCACTGTATTGGTGCAGATACAGAACATTTTCATCATGGCAGAAAGTTCTCGTCTATACCATTGCTTGCATGTTCTTAAACTTCATACAAATAGTATCATATTATTCATTTTCTGGAGCATGTTTGTTTCACTCACCCCAGTGTTTTTGAGATTTATCTATAATGACACACTGATTTATGGACATTTATACTATTTCCAGTTTAATCTGCAGTGAGCCCTTTTATGCTTGTTTCTTTACACATATGTGTGAAAGTTTCTTTAGGGTATGCATTTGTTGGTTTTAATCATTATCAACTTTACATGATGTGGCCAACTCATTCCCTAAAGTAGCTATACCAATTTATGCTTCAACCAGCGTAAGATTTCCTTTTCTCACATACTTACTGATACTTAAAAATATTAGACCATAGTGTCAAATGTTATTTTGTTTTAACTTACATTTCCCTAGTATTTAGTGAGAATAAGCAACCTTTTATATATTTATTGGCTGTTTGGATTTCCTTTTCTGTGAATTGTGTATTCATATTCCTTTTTTAAAATGTTTTTTTCTTTTTGATTTAGAAGTTCTATATAATCATTTTTGGTTATATGTATTATAAATTTGTTCCACTTTATGGCTTGTCTTTTTACTTTGTTTACAATGTCTTGATGTGTAGAAGTTTTAAAATTTATTGTGTAAATTTTTTAGCCTTTCCTTTTTTTTTTTTTTTTTTTTTTTGCGGTACGCGGGCCTCTCACCGCTGTGGCCTCTCCCATTGTGGAGCACAGGCTCCGGATGCACAGGCTCAGCGGCCATGGCTCACGGGCCCAGACGCTCCACAGCATGTGGGATCTTCCCGGACTGGGGCACGAACCCATGTCCCCCGCATCGGCGGGCAGACTCCCAACCACTGCGCCACCAGGGAAGCCCTAGCCTTTCCTTTTAATGCTTGTACTTCTTTGGCTCTTGTTTAAGCAGGCTTTTCCTATTTTGATGCCATATGGTTAATTTCCTGCTTTTTCCTCTAATACTGTTATAATTTTACTTTCTAGATTTAGGTTTTTTAAATCCACCTGGGATTTATTTTGTGAGACAGTGATCTAGTTTTTTCCCCCCATATGTATAACTTAATTTCTCAGCATCATTTTAAAAAGTAATTTCTCCTTTCCTTAGTGACTTGTATTCCTAACTTTTTCATCTTCCAACTTGCCATAAATAGGTGGATCTGTTTCTGGGTTCTCTATTTTGTGTGGTTAGGTTTGTTTTATCTCTGTGCCGATATCATGCTATCTAAATTATCAAAGCTTTATAATGATGGTGGCTGTTAGGGTAAGCCTTCCCACCTTGTTCATCTTCTTCAAAATTGTCCTATTTTCAGTCTCTTCTCTCACATGTGAATTGTAGGGTCATACATATTGTCAAGGTCTGTTAACAACCCTCATAGAATTTCTATTGGAATTGAATTTATAGAGTAATTCAGTGCGAATAGACATTTTTATGAAACTCAGTCTGTCCATCCGTCAACATGGTATATCTTTCCATTCATCTCTGTTTCCATTTATGCCTGACAATAAAGTTTTATAATTTCCTTTATAGAGGTCTTACTTAGATTTTGTTAGATATTTTCTTAGGTACATTATGATTTTCTTTATATTGTGAATAAGATCATTAATTACATTTTTACTTGGTTATTCCTTGTGTATAGGAATGCTGTTAATTTTTTGTATAGTGATCTTGTATCCAGTAACCTGTTGAACTGCATTATTAGTTTTGACAATTTTTAGATTCTCTTGGATCTTCTATGTAATTATATTATCTGCAAATAATGACTTTTAAAATATCTTTAAGCTTTTAATACTTTTAAAATTGACTAGGATTTCCTGTACAAGGTTGAATAGAAGCCGTAAGTAAGAAAAAACGTTTTCACCTTGTTTCTGACTTCAAATACTTTTAAAGTTTTACTATTAAATATCAAATTAAGGAAATTTCCTTGTATTCTTAGCTTGCTAAGAGGTTCTTAAAAAAGATAATGTATGCATGTTGAATTTTTTCCTGTATCTTTTTAAAAGATCATATGATTTTGTTCATTAATATGTTGATGTGACAATTATGTTAATAGGTTTTTAAGTGTTAGTCTATCCTTGAGTTCCTGGGATAAACCTTACTTGATCATGATGTAGTTATGTAGACACGTGTATGTGTATATGTATATAGACATCCAGATGATGTACATAGACATACACTCTGCATGATTAAATTGATTAAATTTGCTAATACTTTGTGTATAATTTTAAAAATCTAGGTTAGTAAATGAGACTAGGCTATAGTTTTTTTCTTTTACAATTTTTGTCATTTTGAGCATTAAGATTATACTAGCCTTATAAAATAAACTGAACAGCTTTTTCTATTTTTCTGTTCTCTAAAATGTCTTATTTAAAATAAGGGTTACCTTTTTCTTTAAGATTTGCTAATACTTGCCTATAAACAGTCTTGGTCTGATGCTTTCTTGTGGATGGATATTTGACTGCTGATTTAATTTTTTGATGTTCATGAATATATTCAGGTTTTTTATATTCTTATTGAGTCAAATTTAGATTATTTATATAGGATATTCCAAAAGTCTTAGTGCAGTTTTAAATTTGAATGACTTCAAGAGTATAAATGCCACAGACTAGTACAGTTGCTTAGATGTTTATATAAATTTAAGTTTTATGCTTTTTTAATCACAAATAAAATTTTTTTCCTGTCAGGGTTTTAAATCTTTAATCGAGACTGAAACTGAAACAAAGACTGGAACTGAAACAAAATATTAAATTAAACATTTATTATTAAATTTCTTTACAAGTTTTCCCTCCTTTTTTCTTGTGCAGTTTATTTGTTGATGAATTCAGTTTATTAATCTGCTACATTCCCACTGTGTTGGGGGTTCCAAGGACCACTCCTAGGTTCAGTGACTCACCAGGAGGACTCATAGGATTCAGCATATAGTTGTATTCATGGATATGATTTATTATAGCAAAAGGATACAAAGTAATACCAGTAAAGGGGAAAGACAAATGGGGCAAAGTGTGGAGGAAACCAGGTACAAGCTTCTAAGAGTCTTCTAGTAGAGTCACACAGGATGTGCTTAATTTTAACCCTCAGGAATGAGTGTGACAACACATATGAAATGCTTAAAAGAAGAGCTCATCAGAGATCCAGTACCAGGATTTTTATTGGAGGCTGGTTATGTAGGTATCTTCTGCCTGGTGTGTACCAAAACTCCAGACTCTCAGGAGAGCAGGCGTTCAGCATAAACCACATTGTACAAACAGTTTAAGCACATTGAGCATCCTTACCAGTTCTGGGAATGGTGGGAACCCTACTGAAATCCAAGTTCCCAGACACCTGCTAATGTCCAACCTTGCAAACAGGCTTCTCTAAGGATAGGAATTTCAGGCCTGCTATGTTAACTTTTTTCTGCACACCTGCATTCAGAATTTTGCTGATTGCCTGCTAGGTGGTGCTAAATATGTTACTCTATCTCCTGTTTCTGTAGTTAGATGTAAAGGCTTACTCAGGCTTGATTTTATTTTATTTTTTGCAAGAATATTTCATAGGTGGTGGTATATACTTTCTATTGCATCATATCAGGAGGCATATAACACCTGGTTTCTCTTTTTGTTTGTTTGTTTGTTTGTTTGTTTGTTTTTGCTTTACGCGGGCCTCTCACTGTTGTGGCCTCTCCCGTCGCGGAGCACAGGCTCCGGACGTGCAGGCTCAGCAGCCATGGCTCACGGGCCCAGCCACTCCGCAGCATGCGGGATCCTCCCAGACCAGGGCATGAACCCGTGTCCCCTGCATTGGCAGGTGGACTCTCAACCACTGCGCCACCAGGGAAGCCCCTGGTTTCTCTTTTTTTTTGTGCAGTGGAAAGATTGATCAGTAGTTTCAGCTATTGATCCATACCTTGTAAAATTCCCCATTTGCTGTTTACCTAATGATTTTAGCACCTGTTGATGAATCTGGCCAGATTTCGTCATGCCATACAGAGTTGTAAAATCTAACTTTCTTTTTTATTTATTAGCTGGAATATTTCTATAAAGAACTTGTCCTCATCAACTCTTCAATTACTTTGAGGTACAGTTAATAAAGAAACGATAACAAAAATATTCTTTCCTTTTACTTAACCTATTTTCATAATAATAAGTTGGCTCCATCACATCCTCCAAAGGCAATGTGTTTTTATTTTTAAAACTTGTTAGGAACACATGGATTTTCAACATACTTAGTATTTTAATCCTTTGAAATATTATCTTTTTCCTAAAATTGTTCATCTTTTGCTGTCTCTTCAAGTTATCTCTGAGCCCTTTTGACATAATACCATTAGCTTTTAGTTATCTTCTTGTTTTCTGGTACAGTAAGGTAGTTCAGGCTCACTTTGTATGTTTCCTACCCTAGATCTGAGATCAAGCTGTTCTAAGAAACTCTAGTTCCTTTTAGTGCAAAATGGTATTTAGAGACCACAATCTGGATGATGGGGTGTTCAGTGCTCTGGATTTGTTAATGTATCTAGGGCTTTTTAATGGAAATATGAAGAGCTAGGCAAGGTCACGTTTTTTTTTAAGAAAAATATCTCATGAATTTATCCTGATATTTCCAATTCAAATTTGAGATTACAGGGTTTTTACTTGTTTTATTTTTGTGTTTGTGTTTTTAACATGCTGACAACATTGGTTTCTTGTGACATTAATAAAATTATTTGCTCTATGTTAATCAGTATAACAAGACCAATGCCATTACTAATAATATGGTTACTGAAATTGTTTAAAATTTTTTTGCAGTTCTTTTGGTCTTTGCTGTATATCCTACTGAGGATTTACAATCAAATTACTCTGTTTTGAAGTCACTTGAAATAATTGTTCTCTGTGTGTTTACACTATCAACTTGATACATAGATTAGTTTGTTTCATTTTACTTTCACATTTTGGGAATCACTTTTAAAATTCTTGATTCAGTCTGTTTTTTAAAAAATTAATTAATTTTAATTTTGGCTGTGTTGGGTCTTTGTTGCTGCACATGGGCTTTCTCTAGTTGTAGGGAGAGGGAGCTACTCTTCATTGTGGTGCGCAGGCTTCTCATTGCGGTTGCTTCTCTTTTTGCGGAGCACAGGCTCTAGGTACACGAGCTTCAGTAGTTGTGGCACGCGGGCTCAGTAGTTGTGGCTCACAGGCTCTAGAGCGCAGGCTCGGTAGTTGTGGTGCACGGGCTTAGTTGCTCCGCGACATTGGGATCTTCCTGGACCAGGACTCGAACCCATGTCCCCTGCACTGGAAGGTGGATTCTTAACCACTGTGCCACCAGGGAACTCTGATTCAGTCTTGTTTTATAATTATGTTAGATGCTTACATAGTTTCAAAGTCAAATCTAGAAAAGATAAATTTGGAGAAGTCTAGCTTCTATTCTTCTCCCTTCTACCCTCTTCTCCCCTTTCCCACAGGCAAATAATTTAGTTAGCTTTGATTGATCTCTCTTTTTTTAAAAAGATGGAACCAAATGTATGTGTTTATATATTTGTGTTTTCTTTCTTAGATAAACACATGCATACTTTTCACATTGTTCAGAACCCAGCTTTTATTTAATAATATTTCCTGGAGGTCATACCATAATAGTATAGTATACAAAAATTCTTATTAGGCTCTGTTTTTTATCTGGCATGGGATTACCATACCATGCATGTAAAGTAAATTTGAACCCCAAACCTATCTTTAGGTTTTGCTCTTTCATGGGAAAGTTTTTTTTTAATTTAGAGCTCTTGGCAGAGAACCAGCTTCCTTTCTGCTCTCCTGGGCCTGTGAGTAGAGATTGTGTTTTGTTTTTAATATGCCTTTTTATGGAGTAAGCAATCTTTTTATTTGAACTTTTTTCTCAGGTATATTAGTTATTTTCTAACCCTCCTACTTGTATGAGCCCCAAACCATGTATTCTATCCCTAAATAAGGACCTTAAAACCTCAGCTATTGGCCCTTAGGCCCTGTTTCTACTTTGTACTTCTTAAATTGTCATGCTGTCAGCTTATACTCCTGTAACTGTGGCTTTGAGTTCTCTCTTTGTTTATGGAGCCTGGGTATTTCTAAGCTATGTATTTGTTTGTTTGTATTTCATCCAGCCCTTCTTTTTTTTTTTTTTTTTGGGGTATGCGGGCCTCTCACTGCTGCGGCCTTTCCCATTGTGGAGCACAGGCTCTGGACGCGCAGGCCCAGCAGCCATGGCCCACAGGCCCAGCTGCTCCGTGGCACACGGGATCCTCCCGGACCGGGGCACGAACCCGCGTCCCCCGCATCGGCAGGCAGACTCCCAACCACTGTGCCACCAGGGAAGACCCCAGCCCTTCTTTTTGTTTGGAACAGGAGTGATTCACTTTGTCATCTTGCCAGAGGTAGATCGACAGCATTTATTTTCTGTCACCCATGTCTATGATCCCTTTTCTGTAATTAGCTGGCTAAAGGAATATATACATTCACACATATTAAACAATTTTATAAGATATATCTTATAACTAAAATTATGATATTTCCTACCAAATCTTTTCCCATTTCTTTCACTTGAAATATTATTTATCTTCTGTTATGGTTATTTTAAGATATTTTTAGTACATTCTCTTCCTTTTTCTCCTCTCTGCCTTGTTTATTTTCCTCTTTTTCTTAGTCAAAGAAAAACTTATGTAGGGAACCTAGGTCAACTAATCTTAGTGCTTCTTTCAAAAGGCTTTTAGACAACAACATGATAGTGAATATAAATTCTTTTTAGTAAAATAGAAAAAAATTACCTACATATAATTTGTGAACTCTAGTGCAGATTATTGGTTTAGGGTATTTCTTAAGTCTTTGAAGAATTTTTATCTAATGACATTCATTCCTGTTTGATATTATGTCTTTCACTTGTGCTTCCCTCTAACTTGTATCTTCCCTGTTACTTTCTTTTACACTTCTCTATTTGTAGGACAGGTGTTTCATTAAAACTGTATCTAGTGTTAGCATGTGACATAGAGGAAATTTGTATTTAACACATTTCAACTAGATCTTTTGCTGTGCATTTTTGCAAGTTACAATTTGGAGGAAATATTAATATGCATTAAATAGGTTGGAAATGTACAAGTTATAGTTAAATATTCAGATCCCTCAAGAGATCTATAGCCTTTAGAAAAATTCTCCTTTGGGGGTGACACATTTACTTGGAATTTTGAGCAGAGGCAAGAATTTTGCAAAAGTATAAGAAAAGTTGTTTCAACTATTTTCAGGTATCTTTTCCTTTAAAAAAGTTTAAAAATTCAGTTAAAATTGGCATACAGTATTATATTAGTTTAAGGTGAACAAAATAGCAATTTGATATTTTTATACATTATGAAATGATCACTGCAATAAGAACATTTACCATTTGTGATCATACAAAATTGTTATAATATTATTGAGTAGGTTTCCTATGTGTACATTACATGCTCATGACTTATTTTATAGCTGGAAGCTTGTATCTCATAATCCCTTTCACTTATTTTTCCATTCCCCTCACTTCCCTCCCTTTTGGCAACCACTAGTTTGTTCTCTGTATCTATGAGTCTGTTGCTGTTTTGTTTTGTTTGTTCATTTGTCTTGTTTTTCAGATTCCACATATAAGTGGTTATCTGTTTTGGTATCAGGGTGATTCTGAACTTGTAGATTGAGTTTGGAAAGCATTTTTTCCTTTGCAATTTTTTGGAATAATTTTAGAAAGCTAGAATAATTTAGAAAGATGGAATAATTTAGAAATAATTTAGAAAGATGGAATAATTTTAACTCTTCTTCAACTGTTTGGTAGTATTCACCTGTGAAGCTATCTGGACCTGGAGTTTTGTTTTTTGGGAATTTTTTATTACTGATTCAATTTTGTTACTTGTAACCAGTCTATTCAGATTTTCTGTTTCTCCATGATTCAATTTTGAAGGATTGTATGTTTCTAGGAATTTATCCATATCTTCTGGATTATCTAACTTGTTGGCATATAATTGATTATAGTATTCTCTTATGATCTTTTGTATTCCTGTGGTGTTGGGTGTATTTCTCCTCTTTCACTTCTGATTTTATTTATTTGGGCTCTCTCTTTTTTTCTTGATGAGTCTGGCTAAAGGTTTGTCAATTTTGTTTGTCTTCTCAAAGAACTAATTCTTAGTTTTATTGATCTTTTCTATTGATTTTTTAGTTTTTATTTATTTCTGCTCTGATGTTTATTAATTTCTTCCTTCTACCAACTGTGGACTTTGTTCTTTTTCTAGTTCCTTTAAATGTACATTTAGATTGTTTCTTCAGATTTTTCTTGTTTCTTGAGATAGGGCTATATCACTATGAACTTGCCTGTTAGAACTGCTTTTGCTGCATCCTGTAGATTTTGGACAGTTGTGTTTCCATTTTCATTTGTCTCAAGGTATTTTTTTAAATCCCTCTTTGATTTGTTTGTTGAAATTGGTTGTTTAGTATCATGTTGTTCAGTCTCCATGTGTTTGTGTTCTTTTTTTCCAATTTTCTTCTTGTAGTTGATGTCTAGTTTCAATCTGTATGGTGAGAAAAGATGCTTGATATGGTTTCAGTCTTCTTAAATTTATTGAGACTTGTTTTTTGGCCTAACATGTGATCTATCCCAGAGAAAGTTCCATGTGCACTTGAATAGAATATGCATTCTGGGGCTTCCCTGGTGGCGCAGTGGTTGAGAGTCCGCCTGCCGGTGCAGGGGACATGGGTTCGTGCCCCGGTCCAGGAGGATCTCACATGCCGCGGAGTGGCTGGGCCCGTGAGCCATGGCCGCTGAGCCTGCGCGTCCAGAGCCTGTGCTCTGCAACGGAAGAGGCCACAACAGTGAGAGGCCCACATACCGCAAAAAGAAAAAAAAAAAAAAAAAAAGAATATGCATTCTGCTACTTTTGGATGGAATGGGGGTATTAAAGTCCCCTAGTATTATTGTATTGCTGTGTATTTCTCCCTTTATTTCTGTTAATATTTGCTTTACATATTTAGGTGCTCCTCTGTTGGGGGTGCCATAAATGTTTACAAATGTTATATCCTCCTGTTGGATTGAATTCTTTATCATTATGTAATATCCTCCCTTCCTTTTGTTACAGTCTTTGTTTTAAAGTCTATTTTGTCTGATATGAGTATGGCTACCCAGCTTTCTCTTTGTTTCCATTTGCATGTAATAACTTTTTCCACCCTTTCACTTTTAGTCTATGTGTGTTTTAGATCTGAGGTGAGTCTTGTACGCAGCATATAGAAGACTCTTGTTTTTTATCCATTCAGCTACCCCTATGTCTTTTGATTAGAGCAATTAGTCCATTTACACTTAAAATGGCAATAAGTACATACTTATCAATAATTACTTTGTTAATTGTTTTCTGGTTTTCTTGTAGTTCTTCTCTGTTCCTGTCTTCTTCTCTTGGCTCTTCCCTTGCGGTTTGATGGATTCCTTTAGTATTATGTTTGTATTCTTTTCTTTTTATTTTTTGTGTGTCCATTGTATAGATTTTTGGTTTGTGGTTACCATGTTGTTCATATATATTGACCTGTATATATATCCATCTGTTTTAAGCTGATAGTCACTTATGTTCAAAGACATTCTAAAAGTACCACATTTTTAACCACCCTACCCCATTTTATTTTTTTATGTCATATTTTACATCCTTTTAAAAAGTCTGTGTGTCCCTTAACTACCTAGTAGTTATAGTTGATTGTACTACTTTCATGTTTTACCCTTTATACTAGCTTTTTAAGTGGCTGATCCACTTGCCTTTACTATATATTTGCCTTTACCAGTGAGTTTTTTTATTTCATATATTCTTATTTATAGTTGTAGCCTTTTCTGCTTAAAGGTGACCCTTTAACATTTTTTGTAAGTCCAGTTTAGTGGGGATGAACTCCTTTAGTTTTTGCTTGTCTGGGAAACTCTTTATCTCTCTTTCAGTTCTAACTGACAAACTTGCCAGATGGAGTATTCTAGGTTATAAGTATTTTCCTGTCAGCACTTTAAATATATCCTGCCACTCTCTTCTGGCCTGTAAAGTTTCTGCTGAAAAATCATCTGGTAGTCTTCCCTTGTATGTGATTAGTTGTTTTTCTCTTGCTACCTTTAGGATTCTCTCTTTATCTTTAATTTTTGCCATTTTAATTGTATGTCTTGGTGTGGGTCTGTTTAGGTTCATCTTGTTTGGGACTCTGTGCTTCCTATGCCTAGACGCCTGTATCCTTCCCTGGGTTAGGGAAGCTTTCAGCCATTATTTTTTCAAATAAGTTTTCTGTCTTTTTCTCTTTTCTCCCTCTAAGACACCTATAATGCAAATATTAGTATGCTTGATGTTGTCTCAGAGGTCCCTTAAACTCACCTCATCTAAACAAAATTCCTCTTTTTGCTGTTCTGATTAGGTAATTTCCACTATTCTATCTTCCAGATCACTTACTCATTCTTCTGTATCATCTAATCTGCTGTTTATTCCCTCTAGTGTATTTTTTATTTCTGTTATTGTATTCTTTAGTTCTGATTGGTTCTTTCTTATGTTTTCTAAGTCTTTGTTGAAGTTCTCACTGAGGTCCTCCACTCGTCTCCTGAGTTCAGTAAGCATCCTTATAATAGTTTCTTTGAATTTTTTATCAGGTGAATTACTTATCTCCATTTTCAGTAGCATTTTTTTCCCCTTGGGTTTTATTTTGTTCTTTTGTTTGAAACATATTCCTCTGTCTCCTCATTTTTTTTGAATTTAAGTTTTTGTTTCTCTGAATTAGGTGGAACAGCTACCTCTCCTGGTCTTGAAGGAGTGGCCCTGTATGGGAGCATCCCCTGTGTGGACTACTAGAACCTGATGGCTTTGGCAGGCTTGCTGGAGCTAGAGTGGCCAGGGGCTAGGGGCTAGGGGCTAGGGGAAGTCCCTGGGGAGCACTGAATCTGAGCCTGACTTGGCAGGGCAGCTAGGGCTAGAGCAGGCCCAGGTTGGGGTTTGTCCTTGGGGAGTGCTGTGCCCAAGGCCACATTGGCAGGGCAGCTAGGTCTGAAGTGTTTCCTGGCTGGGAGCAGTCCCTAGGCCAAGGCTGCCTTGGTGGGGCAGCTGGAGCTGGAGCAGATGTGGGTGGGGGAGTTCTAGATGGACTCAAGTGATGGCTCTCACTTGTGCCTTTGATCTCAGAGAGAGCTCCAGCAGTTCTCTTTCCATTTTGCTCTAGGGTTAGTAAATGAACTCCTTCCTGTGTAGCCTAGGTGCTCTTTAAACTGCTGTGTTTTTTTTGTTTTTTTTTTTTTTGTGGTACGTGGGCCTCTCACTGCCGCGGCCTCTCCCGTTGTGGAGCACAGGCTCTGGACGCGCAGGCTCAGCGGCCATGACTCACGGGCCCAGCCGCTCCACGGCATGTGGGATCCTCCTGGACGTGGGCACAAACCCGCGTCCCCTGCATCGGCAGGCAGACTCTCAACCACTGCACCACCAGGGAAGCCCTAAACTGCTGTTTTTTCACTGTCTCCCAGGGTGTGTGATTCTGTGCTCAGACCCCTAAGCAATTTCCCTCTGTACTGAAAGTTGCTGTCGGGTGGGTTCCCATGGATCCTGTGTCTCTGTCTTTCCTACACATTTCTATGTGGTCCTTCTGTGTGCACAGTTGTTCAGTCAGCCCTTAGTCTTCTTCAAGAGGAATTACTCAATATGTGGGTGTGGACTTGATGTGTCCATGGGAGGTGAGCTCAGGGTCTTCCTTTACCATCATCTTGTACCTCTCCAATCCCATTTTTGAGTTTCTTAAGTGAAAAAAATGATAGTAATTATATTCCTACTTATTTTTGTTAGCTTTTGTCTCATATTATGTACAATGTTTTAACCAGAGAGAAAAACAGTGCAAGAAATACAATTAAATCTTTCATTAGGGCTTCCCTGGTGGCGCAGTGGTTGAGAGTCCGCCTGCCAATGCAGGGGACACAGCTTCGTGCCCCGGTCCGGGAAGATCCCACATGCCGCGGAGCGGCTGGGCCCGTGAGCCATGGCCGCTGAGCCTGTGCGTCCGGAGCCTGTGCTCCGCAACGGGAGAGGCCACAACAGTGAGAGGCCCGCGTACCTGAAAAAAAAAAAAACAAAAAAAAAACAAAACTTTCATTAGACTACTTTAAGTGACTCTTAGGTACCCCAAAAGATATTAATACTATGGTTTTCTTTTTTGTTATAAGACTTATTTTTAAAGAAAATTTGAAGCATAATACTTCAGTTATTTTTTTAAAAGACCACTTAGAAAATCCAGTGCAAAAATGGAGTAATGCTATTTAAACTTGTGCATTGATCAGCAAAGTTAAAAGTGAAATGTTTTCTAATTGACCCTTGCTTAATTAAGATCATGGAGTGTAGACATTTACTGACATGTTTATTGAAAACATGAGGAATGTGAGAAACTTAATGAGCATCTTAACATTGACTTTTCCTGATACTTCAGACTATGACATTCACCATCATTTTCTTTATATATTCATGATGTCATCTTTGTAAAAGTTACATCAACTTAGATTTATGAATATGTATTACATTAAATGTACTTGAGAATAGTATATATGTTTAAATATGAATTTATAGTTGGAGACAGTAAAACAAATAGTAATAAGGAAAAACAGAGTTCAACAAAGTAACAACCCAAGGTCCTGTAGTTGTCACTATTCCACAGTGATGTGGAATTAAGAGAAAAAACTCAATTTTCTGTCTAATTGAATTTGCAAAAGCCAGATCTTTTATCCACATGTTTAAAACAGGAGCGTGTTTTTTCTCAGAACCTGTAAACCAACTAGTTGAAAGATTGACAGCTGAGTGAAGAGAACACAACCTTTTATTTGGTTTTAGGCAGCCGGAGTTTTAATCACAGCTCTGATGATGAGGGGAATGTAAAGGTTTGCCTTTCACACAGCAACTTAAACAAATATAGCATAATATCTCCATTGCTATCCAAGTCATTTCCTGCTTTTCAGCATTCTTCACACACATTCTACACATTTCAGTAATAGAAATTCTATCAGAAATCTGGGCTTTGAGTTATTTGGCATTTATCACAGTCTACGGAAATGACTAGATAAAGCTACTACTAATCACTGAAGCAGTGTGAAAGAATTACATGTTTTAAAAAAGTGCTCTACTGAATATATTACAAAAATTTAAGAAAGTGCTACAGTTTAGAAGTCGAGTCATTTAGGCAGAGTATTTCAGAGTCATTGAGCTTCTTCTCAGGTAGTTTTCTCTGTATGTAAGCTACCTCACTGAAAATTGGCACCATTCAATGCTGATATGTGTATCCATGGTAAAGAGGAAGCTAACTAGAGCAAACACTTAGGAAGATACCTATGTACCTGCATATAATATATCTTTCTTTTGCTGGCAATGAAGAGACAGTCATCTCTTAACATGCACCCAGAGATCTTGACTCCTTTAGAGGGATCAGAATTAGGTGAAAAGTTGTTGTGCTTTGAGATACCAAGGATGAATATTCAATTAACAAGGAAAAAAATATCACAAAAGTCATGATATGTAAATTAAGAGTGCTTGGGAACAATTATTTTATATGGCAAAGCGAGAAAGACATTAAAAACACCTTGTGTTTTTCTGTTTTCAACTCATGAACAAAGAAATGTAGAAAACATGTTTATCTGTTTAGCTAGGCAAACAGTTTCCATAATGCATATATTAAAAGAGGATGCCGGGACTTCCCTGGTAGTGAATGGTTAAGAATCTGCCTGCCAATGCAGGGGACATGGGTTCGATCCCTGGTCCAGGAAGATTCCACATGCCATGGAACAGCTAAGCCCGTGCACCACAACTACTGAGTCTAAGCTCTAGAGCCCATGCACCACAACTACTGAAGCCTGCATGCCACAACTACTGAAAACCATGTGCCTAGAGCTCGTGCTCTGCAACAAGAGAAGCCACCACAATGAGAAGCCTGTGCACTGCAACGAAGAGTAGCCCTGGCTGGCTGCAACTAAAGAAAGCCTGCACACGGCAACGAAGACCCAATGCAGCCAAAAAAAAAAAAAAAAAAAAAAAAAAAAAAAAAAAGACTATGCCTAACTATTTCAGAATACTCAAGGTAGGGAGACATGGTAGAAAGAGAAGGGAATAATAGCAGAATTACTTGAATAAAAGCAACTTTCACAAGGTGGGGTTTCTCCTCTATGGGCCAAGCCATACCATGTCCCCAATTCTGATTTTTTTTTTAACAGCTTTATTGGAGTATAATTGCTTTACAATGGTGTGTTAGTTTTTGCTTTATAACAAAGTGAATCAGTTATACATATGTTGCCATATCTCTTGTGTCTCCCTGCCTCCCGCCCTCCCTATCCCACCCCTCTAGGTGGTCACAAAGCACTGAACTGATCTCCCTGTGCTATGCGGCTGATTCCCACTAGCTATCTATTTTACGTTTGGAGGTGTATATATGTCCATGCCACTCTCTCACTTTGTCCCAGCTTACCCTTCCCCCTACCTGGGTCCTCAAGTCCATTCTCTAGTAGGTCTGTGTCTTTATTCCCATCTTGCCCCTAGGTTCTTCATGACCATTTTTTTTTCTTTCTTAGATTCCATATATATGTGTTAGCGTATGGTATTTGTTTTTCTTTTTCTGACTTACTTCACTCTGTATGACAGACTCTAGGTCCATCCACCTCACTACAAATAACTCAATTTTGTTTATTTTTATGGCTGAGTAATATTCCATTGTATATATGTGCCACATCTTCTTTATCCATTCATCTGTTGCTTCCATGTCCTGACTATTGTAAATAGAGCTGCACTGAACATTTTGGTACATGACTCTTTTTGAATTATGGTTTTCTCAGTATATGCCCAGTAGTGGGATTGGGATTGCTGGGTCATAAGGTAGTTCTATTTTTAGTTTTGTAAGGAACCTCCATACTGCTCTCCATACTGGCTGTATCAATTTACATTCCCACCAAGAGTGCAAGAGGGTTCCCTTTTCTCCACACCCTCTCCAACACTTATTGTTTGTAGATTTTTTTGATGATGGCCATTCTGAAGTGTGTGAGGCAATACCTCATTGTAGTTTTTTTAAAAATTATTATTATTATTTTTTTCTTGCAGTACATGGGCCTCTCACTGTTGTGGCCTCTCCCATTGAGGAGCACAGGCTCTGGATGTGCAGGCTCAGTGGCCATGGCTCACAGGCCTAGCTGCTCCATGGCATGTGGGATCTTCTCGGACCGGGGCACAAACCCATGTCCCCTGCATCGGCAGGGGGACTCTCAACCACTGCGCAGGTGAACTCTCAACCACTGCGCCACCAGGGAAGCCCCTGTTTGTAGTTTTGATTTGCATTTCTCTAATGATAAGTGATGTTGAGCATCCTGTCATGTGTTTATTGGCAATCTGTATATCTTCTTTGGAGAAATGTCTGTTTAGGTCTTTTGCCCATTTTTGGATTGGGTTGTTTGGTTTTTTTGATATTGAGCTGTATGAGCTGCTTGTAAATTTTGGAGATTAACTCTTTGTCAGTTTCTTCATTTGCAAATATTTTCTCCCATTCTGAGGGTTGTCTTTTCATCTTGTCTGTGGTTTCCTTTGCTGTGCAAAAGCTTTTAAGTTTCATTCAGTCCCATTTGTTTATTTTTGTTTTTATTTCCATTTCTCTAGGAGGTGGGTCAAAAAGGGACTTGTTGTGATTTATGTCATAGAGTGTTCTGCCTATGTTTTCCTCTAGGAGTTTTATAGTGTCTGGCCTTACATTTAGGTCTTTAATCCACTTTGAGTTTATTTTTGTGTATGGTGTTAGGGAGTGTTCTAATTTCATTCTTTTACATGTAGCTGTCCAGTTTTCCCAGCACCACTTATTGAAGAGGCAGTCTTTTCTCCACTGTATATTCTTGCCTCCTTCATCAAAGATAAGTTGACCACATGTGTGTGGGTTTATCTCTGGGCTTTCTATCCTGTTCCATTGATGTATATTTCTGTTTTGGTGCCAGTACCATACTGTCTTGATTACTGTAGCTTTGTAGTATAGTCTGAAGTCAGGGAGCCTGATTCCTCCAGCTCCGTTTTTCTTTCTCAAGATTGCTTTGGCTATTCGGGGTCTTTTGTGTTTCCATACAAATTGTGAAATTTTTTGTTCTAGTTCTGTGAAAAATGCCAGTGGTAGTTTGATAGGGATTGCATTGAATCTGTAGATTGCTTTGGTTAGCATAGTCATTTTCACAATGTTGATTCTTCCAATCCAAGAACATGGTATATCTCCCCATCTGTTTGTATCATCTTTAACTTCTTTCTTCAGTGTCTTATAGTTTTCTGAATACAGGTATTTTGTCTACTTAGGTAGGTTTATTCCTAGGTACTTTATTCTTTTTGTTGCAGTGGTAAATGGGAGTGTTGCCTTAATTTCACTTTCAGATTTTTCATCATTAGTGTATAGGAATGCAAGAGATTTCTGTGCATTAATTTTGTATCCTACTGCTCCACCAAATTCATTGATTAGCTTTAGTAGTTTTCTGGTAGAATCTTTAGGATTCTTTATGTATAGTATTATGTCATCTGCAAACAGTGACAGCTTTACTTCTTCTTTTCCGATTTGGATTCCTTTTATTTCTTTTTCTTCTGTGACTGCTGTGGCTAAAACTTCCAAAACTATGTTGAATCATAGTGGTGAGAGTGGGCAACCTCGTCTTTTGCCTGATTTTAGAGGAAATGTTTTCAGTTTTTCACCACTGAGAATGATGTTGGCTGTGGGTTTATCATATATGGCCTTTATTATGTTGAGGTAAGTTCCCTCTATGCCTACTCTCTGGAGAGGTTTTTTTTTTATCATAAATGGGTGTTGAATTTTGTTGAAAGCTTCCTCTGCATCTATTGAGATGACCATATGGTTTTTCTCCTTCAGTTTGTTAATATGGTGTATCACGTTGATTGATTTGCGTGTATTGAAGAATCCTTGCATCCCTGGGATAAACGCCGCTTGATCATGGTGTATGATCCTTTTAATGTGCTGTTGGATTCTGTTTGCTAGTATTTTGTTGAGGATTTTTTTGCATCTATGTTCATCACTGACATTGGCCTGTAGTTTTCTTTTTTGTGTGACATCTTTGTCTGGTTTTGGTATCAGGGTGATGGTGGCCTCGTAGAATGAGCTTGGGCGTGTTCCTCACTGTGCTATATTTTGGAGCAGCTTGAGAAGGATACGTGTTAGCTTTTCTCTAAATGTTTGATAGAATTCACCTGTGAAGCCATCTGGTCCTGGGCTTTTGTTTGTTGGAAGATTTTTAATCACAGTTTCAGTTTCAGTGCTTGTGATTGGTCTGTTTATATTTTCTATTCCTGGTTCAGTCTCCGGAAGGTTGTACTTTTCTAAGAATTTGTCCATTTCTTCCAGGTTGTCCATTTTATTGGCATAGAGTTTCTTGTAGTAATCCCTCATGATTCTTTGTATTTCTGCCATGTCAGTTGTTACTTCTCCTTTTTCATTTCTAATTCTGTTGATTTGAGTCTTCTCCCTTTTTTTCTTGATGACTCTGGCTGATTGTTTATCAATTTTGTTTATCTTCTCAAAGAACCAGCTTTTAGTTTTATTGATCTTTTCTGTTGTTTCCTTCATTTCTTTTTCATTTATTTCCGATCTGATTTTTATGATTTCTTTCCTTCTGCTAACTTTGGGATGTTTTTGTTCTTCTTTCTCTAATTGCTTTAGGTGCAAGGTTAGGTTGTTTATTCGAGATGTTTCCTGTTTCTTAAGGTGGGATTGTATTGCTATAAACTTCCCTCTTAGAACTGCTTTTGCTGCATCCCATAGGTTTTGGGTCGTCGTGTCTCCATTGTCATTTGTTTCTAGGTATTTTTTAATTTCCTTTTTGATTTCTTCAGTGATCACTTCGTTATTAAGTAGTGTATTGTTTAGCCTCCATGTGTTTGTAGTTTTTACAGTTTTTTCCCTGTAATTGATAGCATTGTGGTCGGAAAAGATACGTGATACCATTCAGTTTTCTTAAATTTACCAAGGCTTGATTTGTGACCCAGGATATGATCTTTCCTGGAGAATATTCCATGAGTACTTGAGAAGAAAGTGTATTCTGTTGTTTTTGGGTGGAATGTCCTATAAATATCAATTAAGTCCATGTTGTTTAATGTATCATTTAAAGGTTGTGTGTCCTTATTTATTTTCATTTTGGATCATCTGTCCATTGGTGAAAGTGGGGTGCTAAAGTCCCCTACTATGATTGTATTACTGTTGATTTCCCTTTTTATGGCTGTTAGCATTTGCCTTATATATTGAGGTGCTCCTATGTTGGTTGCATAAATATTTACAATTGTTATATCTTCTTCTTGGATTGATCCCTTGATCATTATGTAGTGTCCTTCTTTGTCTCTTGTAATAGTCTTTATTTTAAAGTCTATTTTTTCTGATATGAACATTGCTACTCCAGCTTTCTTTTGGTTTCCATTTGCATGGAATATCTTTTCCTTTCCCCTCACTTTCAGTCTGTATCTTTCCCAGGTCTGAAGTGGGTCTCTTGTAGACAGCATATATATGTGTCGTGCTTTTGTATTCATTCAGCCAGTTGATTTCTTTTGGTTGGAGCATTTAATCCATTTACATTTAAGGTAATTATCGATATGTGTGCCTCTATTACTATTTTCTTAATTGTTTTGGGTTTGTTATTGTAGGTCTTTTCCTTCTCTTGTGTTTCTTGTCTAGAGAAGTTCTTTTAGCATTTGTTGTAAAGCTGGTTTGGTGGTGCTGAATTCTCTTAGCTTTTGCTTGTTTGTAAAGGTTTTAATTTCTCTGTCAAATCTGAATGAGATTCTTGCTGGGAAGAGTAATCTTGGTTGTAGGTTTTTCCCTTTCCTTACTTTAAATATGTCCTGCCACTGCATTCTGGGTTGCAGAGTTTCTGCTGAGAAATCAGCTGTTAACCTTATGGGGATTCCCTTGTATGTTACTTGTTCCTTTTCCCTTGCTGCTTTTAATATTTTTCTTTGTATTTAATTTTTGATAGTTTGATTAATACGTTTCTTGTATTTATCCTATGTGGGACTCTCTGTGCTTCCTGGACTTGATTCACTATTTCCTTTCCCATATTAGGGAAGTTTTCAACTGTGATCTCTTCAAATATTTTCTGAGTCCCTTTCTTTTCCTCTTCTTCTTTTGGACCCCTGTAATTCAGATGTTGGTGCATTTAATGTTGTCCCAGAGGTCTCTGAGACTGTCCTCAATTCTTTTCATTCTTTTTTCTTTATTCTGCTCTGCAGTAGTTATTTCCACTATTTTATCTTCCAGGTCACTTATCCGTTCTTCTGCTTCAGTTATTCTGCTATTGATCCCTTCTAGAGATTTTTTAATTTCATTTATTGTGTTGTTCATCATTGTTTGTTTGCTCTTTAGTCCTTCTAGGTCCTTGTTAAACTTTTCTTGTATTTTCTCCATTCTATTTGCAAGATTTTGGATCATCTTTACTATCATTACTCTGAATTCTTTTTCAGGTGTACTGCCTATTTCCCCTTAATTTTTTGGTCTTGTCAGTTTTTACTTTGGTTCTTCATCTGCTGTGTATTTCTCTGTCTTCTCATTTTGCTTAACTTACTGTGTTTGGGTCTCCTTTTGGCAGGCTGCAGGTTTGTAGGTCCCGTTGTTTTTGGTGTCTGCCCCCAGTGGGTAAGGTTGGTTCAGTGGGTTGTGTCGGCTTCCTGGTGGTGGGGACTGGTGCCTGTGTTCTGGTGGGTGAGTCTGGATCTTGTCTTTCTGCTGGGCAGGACTGCATCCAGTGGTGTGTTTTGGGGTGTCTGTGAACTTATTATGATTTTAGGAAGCCTCTCTGCTAATGGATGGGGTTGTGTTCCTCTCTTGCTAGTTGTTTGGCATGGGGTGTCCAACTTTGGATTTGCTGGTCGTTGAATGGATCTGGATCTTAGTGTTGAGATGGAGATCTCTCAGAGAGCTCTTGACGATCGTTATTACATGGGGCTGGGAGGTCTCTGGTAGGCCATTGTCCTGAACTCGCCTCTCTCACCTTAGAGGCTCATGCCTGACCCCTGGCTGGAGCACTGAGATCCTGTCAACCACAAGGCTTGGAAGAAAAGGGAGAAAAAAGAGAGGAAAGTAAAGTAAAATAAAATGAAGTTATTAAAATAATTATTTTAAAAAAAGGAGAGAGCAACCAAACCAATAAACAAATCTACCAATGATAACAAGCCTTAAAAACTATACTTAAAAAAAAACAATGGACAGATAGAACCCTAGGAAAAATGGTATATGCAAAGCTGTACAGACATAATTACACAAAGAAGCATATACATACACAATCACAAAAAGAGAAAAAGGAAAAAAATAGGAAGTGAGAAACCAAAAGGAAGAGAAAACAAATCTACCAATGATAATAAGGTCTAAATACTAAACTAAGATAAACATAAAACCAGAAACAAATTATGTGCAGAAAGCAAACCCCAAGTCTACACTTCCTCCCAAAGTTCACCTCCTCAATTTTGGGATGGCTTGTTGTATCTTCAGGTATTCCACAGATGCAGGGTGCAGGGTACATCAAGTTGATTGTGGAGATTTACCACTGCTCCTGAGACTGCTGGGAGAAATTTCCCTTTCTCTTCTTTGTTAGCACAGCTCCTGGGGTTCTGGTTTGGATTTGGCCCTGCCTCTGTGTGTAGATCACCTTAGGGCATCTGTTCCCTGCCCCGACAGGATGGGATTAAAGTAGCAGCTGATTAGGGGGCTCTGGCTCACCCAGGCTTGGGAGAGGGAGAGGTACGGGATGCAGGGTGAGCCTGCAGGTGCAGAGGCCAGCATGACGTTGCAACAGCCTGAGGCATGTTGTGTGTTCTCCTGGGAGAGTTGTCCCTGGATCACAGGACCCTGGCAGCGGTAGGGCTGTACCGGCTCCTGGGGTTGTGTGGTTAGTGACCTGTGCTTGCACACAGGCTTCTTGGTGACTGCAGCAGCAGCCGTAGCATTTCATGCCCATCTCTGGTTTTCGCGCTGGTAGCCACGGCTTGCACCCATCTCGAGCTCATTTAGGCAGTGTTCTGAATCCCCTCTCCTTGCTCACCCTGAAACAATGGTCTCTTGCCTCTTAGACAGTTTCAGACTTTCTCTTCGACTCCCTCTCAGCTAGCTATGGTGCCCTAGCCCCCTTAAGGCTGTGTTCACGC
The DNA here is from genome assembly GCF_025265405.1 of Mesoplodon densirostris. Taxonomy (NCBI): domain Eukaryota; kingdom Metazoa; phylum Chordata; class Mammalia; order Artiodactyla; family Ziphiidae; genus Mesoplodon; species Mesoplodon densirostris. Next base: position 76,856,393 of record NC_082663.1, on the reverse strand, counting down.
AGCCAACCCCAGTCCTCTCCCTGGGATCTGACCTCGGAAGCCTGACCCTCAGCTCCCAGCCCCCACCTGCCCCGGCAGGTGAGCAGACAAGCCTCTCAGGCTGGTGAGTGCTGGTCAGCTCTGATCCTCTGTGTGGTAATCTCTCCACTTTCCCCTCTGCACCCCTGTTGCTTCACTCTCCTCCGTGGCTCCCAAGCTTCCCCCCCCGCCCCCGCGACTCCCTGTTTCCACCAGTGAAGGGGCTTCCTAGTGTGTGGAAACTTTTCCTCCTTCACAGCTCCCCTCCAGAGGTGCAGGTCCTGTCCCTATTCTTTTTTCTCTGTTTTTTCTTTTTTCTTTTGCCCTACCTAGGTATGTGGGGAGTTTCTTGCCCTTTGGGAAGTCTGAGGTCTTCTGCCAGCATTCAGTAGGTGTTCTGTAGGAGTTGTTCCATATGTAGATGTATTTTTGATGTATTTGTGGGGAGGCAGGTCATCTCCACATCTTACTCCTCTGCCATCTTGAAGGTCCGCCTGAAATCTTTTTTTTTAATGGCAGTGTTTATAGCTATAAATTTCCCTCAGAGCTCTGGTTTTGCTACATCTTATAAGTTTTGGTGTGTTGTGTTTTTATTTTTTAATTTCAAAGTATTTTCTTATTTCCTTAGCGATTCTTTCCTTGATTTATTGGTTCCTTAAGAGTTTTTTGGGAATTCTCTGGTGGCACAGTGGTTAAGAATCCGCCTGCCAATTCAGGGGACATGGGTTCAAGCCCTGGTCCAGGAAGATCCCACATGCCGTGGAGCAACTAAGCCCATGTGCCACAGCTACTAAGCCTGCACTCTAGAGCCCACGAGCCACAACTACTGAGTGCACATGCCACAGCTACTGAAGCCTGTGCACCCAGAGCCTGTGCTCCGCAAGAAGAGAAGCCACCACAATGAGAAGTCTGCGCACGGCAACGAAGTGTAGCCCCCATTCGCCACAACTAGAGAAAGCCTGCACGCAGCAACGAAGACCCAACACAGCCAGCAATAAAAAAAAAAAAGAAAAAGAAAATTAAAAGAAAAAAAGAGTGTGTTATTTGCATGTGTTTAAGAGTTTTCCAGTTTTCCTTTTGTTATTGATTTCTAGCTTTCTTCCATTGTGGTTAGTTCCACTGTAAACATCCATTGTATGATTTAGGTATTTTGAAATTTGAGAATTATTTTATGGCCTAACGTATGGTCTATTCTGTAGAATCTTCTGCATGCAGTTGAGAAGAATATATGTTTTGCCATTGTTACGTGGAAGTTCTGTATATGTCTGTCAGGTGTAGGTGATTTATAGTGTTGCTCAAGTCCTCTATTTCCTTAGTGATTTTCTGTCTACGTGTCCTCTACATTATTGAAAGTGGGCTGTTGAAGTTTCCAACTATTATTGGAGACTGTTTCTCCCTTCAGTTCTGTCACTGTTTGCTTCATATACTTTGAGGCTCTGTTGTTTGGTATGTATATGTTTATAATTGTTATATCTTCCTGGTGAATTGATCCTCTTGTCAGTATAAAATGTCTTTCTTTGTCTCTTGCAGAAGTTTTGTATGTAAAATCAGTTTTGTCTGATATCAGTGTACGTAGCCAGGCTTCCTTTTGGTTACTGTTTGCATGGAGCATCTTTTTCCATCCCTTGACTCTCAACCTGTTTGTGTCTTTGGGTCTAAAATGAGTCTCTTATAAGCAGCATATAGCTGTATCATGTTTTTTAAAAAAATTACTCTGCCAGTATCTTTTTTTTTTTTTTTTGCGGTACGTGGGCCTCTCACTGTTGTGGCCTCTCCCATTGTGGAGCACAGGCTCCGGACGCGCAGGCTCAGTGGCCATGGCTCACGGGCCCAGCCGCTCCGCGGCATGTGGGATCCTCCTGGACCAGGGAACGAACCCGTGTCCCCTGCATCGGCAGGCAGACTCGCAACCACTGCGCCACCAGGGAAGCCCCTGCCAGTATCTTTTAATTGATGAGTTTAACTCGTTTACATTTAAAGTAATTACTGATAATGAAGGACTTGTATCTGCAATTGCACTATTTGTTTTCTGTGTCATTTTTTGTTGTTCCTCAACTTCTTTGATACTGACTTATTTTGTGTTTGATTTTTTTTTCTGTGTACCATTTTGATTCCCTTTCCCTTTCTTTTTACATAGTTTTAGTTATTAGTGGTTACCATGGGAATTACAGTTAACATCCTAAATTTATAAAACTATAGTTTGAATTGATACCAACTTAGCTTCAATAGCATACATTAACAATACTCCTAACTGGCTCCATCTTCCCCTTTATGTTGTTATTGTTATAGATTGAGTCTTTATGCATTGTGTGCCCATTAACATAGATTTATAATTATTGTTTTATACATTTGTCTTTTAAGGGAAATAGGAAATAAAATGAGTTACCTACCAAAAATACAGTAGTATTAGGTTTTATATTTATCTGTGTAGTTACCTTTACCATTGTTCTTTATCTCTCTGTGTGTCTTTGAATTACTGTCTAGTATTCTTTTATTTCAACCTGAAGGATTCCCTTTATCATTTCTTATAGAGCAGATTACTAGTAACAAATTCGCTTAGCTTCTGTTTGACTAGGAATGTCATCATTTCTCCTTTATATTTGAAGGCTTGTTTTGATGAATACAGATTTCCTGGTTGACATACTTTTCCTTTCAATTCTTTAAATATATTGCTCTACTGCCATTTAGTCTCTGTGGTTTTTGATGAGAAATAGGCTGTTATTCTTTTTGAGAATGGCTTCTATGTGATTAATCACTTCTCTCTTGCTGCTTTCAAGATTCTCTCTGTCTTCATCTTTCAGCAGTTTGATAATAATATGTCATGGTATGGATTTCTTTGAGTTTGTCCTACTTGGAGTTTGTTGAGATTCTTGGGTGTGTGTATTTATGTATTTCATCAAATTTGGGAAGTTTTTGGACAGTATTTCCTCAAATATTTTTTTCTGCTTTGTTTTTCCTTCTCTTTTCCTTCTGGGACTCCTATGATATATATGTTGGTATATTTGATGCTGTCCCATAAATCTCTGAGGCCTTGTTCATTTTTCTTTGTTTTCTTTCTACTACTCAGACTGGGCAGATACAATTGCCCTGCCTTCAGATTTGATGACTCCTGCTCGTATCTGTTGTTGAATGCCTCTTGTGAATTTTAAAATTTTATCTATTGTACTTTTCGATTCCCAAATTTCTACTTTGATCTTTTTAACAATTTCAGTCTCTTTCTGAATATTCCTTATTTGTTCATAGTTTTCTTGATTTCTTTTAATTCTTTGTCTGTGATGTTCTTTAGCTTTTTTAGCATATTTAAGACAGTAAATTTAAAGTCTTTGTCTAGTAAGTTAATGTCTGGGCTTCCTCAGGATGGTTTCCATCAATTTCTTTCTTTCTTTTTTTTTTTTCTGTGAATGAGTGATACATTCCTATTTCTTTGTGTGCTTTGTAATTTTCTTGTTGAGATATGGACATTTTGAATATTGTAATGTAATTCTGGAAATTAGATTCTCCCACTACACCAAGGACTGTTATTACTTGGTGAAGTCTGCAGTTGTTCATTTGTTTAGTGACTTTTCCAAATTGTTTTTTTGCAAAGCCTATATTCCTTGTCATGTGTGGTCACTGAAGTCTATGTTCTGTTATCTCTGTGGTCAGCTCGTGACCTGACAGAGATTTCCTTAAGTATCTGGATACAATAAGATAAATTGTAAAGGGTATTCTGTCTCTTTAACTTCCTTCAATGATGCCAGGAAAGCAGTTCAACCCATTAAGGTTGAACTAATGGCCAGCCTCTGTGCTGGCCCCTTAGTGAAGTGCCAGGCAGATCAAAACACAGAAATCTGTTTTTTTGGAGGAAGATCCTTATTGTCCACCCTCATGCCAAAAAGTTGTATCAGGAATTCAGGCCATCATCCCCATGGTTACTTTCATTAGAGCTTGAGGATTGTTGCTGCTTTGCACGATGTTGAAATTGATGAAAATTTACCAGCCTCTTCCTTTGTCAAGCACTTCCCTGGGTGCTACAAGTGTTCAACTAGACCCTAGGGTTCTGAAATACTTAATTCTAACTGTTCTTACCAGCTCGATAGTTGTTTTGGTGAAGGGACTGACTCTAGAGCTTCATACTCTGTCGTCTACCATAATATCACTCCCTTCCATGTTCATTCTTAGAAGTGTTCCAGTTTGAACAATAAGTTTTATTGTCACCCATTGGTAATTAAATGACAGGGACAAGAGAAAAGATGAAAATAAGTTCTTACAGAAAAAATAAGCCATGAGGATCATCAATAAATATTGATTGCTCAGAGTATAAGCAGTCAGATGAATGCTACAGGGTTTTCCTAGTTTCAGTTCAATATAGTTCCTCCCCTTTAGGAAATTTTTATACTAGTCTAGCATCGGTACTGTGAATGAATGCCTTTGTTGGAAGGCTTGACAGATAACATTGATTTTCATTGTGAGTTTATTTATGGGGGTATTGTCATTGTAACACGTGAACTGAGACATGGAGTATGTGGAACAGCCTTATCTCTTGTTGCTGACATGGGTGCCATATTGTCTGTCTTTCTACTTGCTCCCCTTTTTCAAATCTGTGGGTGGGTCATGAACAATTGCTTCATGGCTGTGTGCAGTCTGCAGGCCTTATGTTGTGTAGGCCTGCTATAGACAATGCTCTTTAATTGGGCAGAAAAGTTGCTGCCTTGGCTTCTCTCCCATTTCAGAAAGCTGAGTACATGCTGTTACTGCAGCATTTCCAGTCTATGCCAGCTCGAGGAGCAAGATCCTAGGATTGAAAATCAAACTAGGAGCTTGACATGGTGATAAGTAGCACTGCACTTTGACTTTTGAGTCTGGTTATAATGTAAGGAGGTACTTTTTTGAACATGCATTAATATACATTTAATTATTCTGGAAATTCACTAGACTTCAACTGCTTTTAGAGTCCCACTTATGATGGTTCTCATCAAAGTTTTTGGTAACTACTCAGAAGAGAATAATAGAGTATAATTGGGAAATAATACTTTCAGTAAGAGATCTTGACTGTCTCTCTAGCTTTTCCACACATACTCAGAATGCTACAGGTAATAGCAAATTTAATCTTTAAAAATGTAAGTGAATAAAAGTGGAAAAGTGGAAACGAGTTGTTTACCTTTTCTCTTGATTTGTATTAAACATGAGTAAGCTAGTTTTGGTAAAATTAGGTGAAACAGTTTCCTATTTCTGTAAGTAGCCACATTTTATGGTTGAATTTTAAACTCTGGAAAAAGAGGGTTGTCATAGAATGCCTGTCAAAGTATTAGCTATATCATGTGAAAGGACTGCATACAGTATCTTGACAGTATAAAAACTTCTTTGAAAATATTTTTATTATAATTAAAATATCTAAATTATAATCATCTACTAAGAAACAAATAGTATTAAAATTGCCAACACCATAGCTTTGGTAATGTACATTTGAATATTTAATTGTGTTTCTATAAACAGCTTCTCTAATGCTACATTTTCAGTGAATATGATGGGCCTTCTGTTAGTGTTGGCATTTGAGCAATTTTGCTTTCTGTTTTCCTCTTATATCTACAATGCGAAGTATTCCCACCTGAAATTTCCCCAAAGTTTCACTTGGGAAACAGAACATGATTTGAAAGATGTTTTCTGTTGTATGTTGCTCAAAACAAGCTTTGCATTGAATCAAGCCAAATGATGAAAATATAGTCCAGCCTTCTTTCCAGTAGAATGCAATTACCTCTAAGGCCTATAGTAGAAGACCAACTAATTGAGAACACTTGTCTTTGTTTTCAGCTAGCAAAGATTCTTATTAAGAATGTCCATTTTTTAAATTCAAAAAGGTGGGTTTACTTTTAATGAACTAAGAGTTGGGAGATCTGAAAATTAAAGCATGTGCAGGTTATCCTCTTCCTCAAGGGGACATATACTACTGCTGTGCTCGTGTGAAGTAATAATGAGATACCATAAGCAAACAGTAGATGATTCATGTCAGATGGTTCTTCAGTAACGTTAAGGGGGAAAAAGCAGCTGATGTATGGGATATTGAAGGCAGATTAAGTTGTTAATGTATATTAGTATATTCTTAATTTCCTTTTAATTGAAAAAGACATATTGACTTTAATTAGAACCATTTCACAGGAACTGTCAATTAGCACATGTCAAACTAGTTAATTCAGAACAGAATTCTTTTAATTAGGGTCTGCTTTCCTTTAACTATGGGGCCAATGAAATCAGCCTTTCCTTATCTAGATTTTAAATGTCTCTAAGACATATAATACAAATGTAGAGTCTTATCTATTATTAGAAGCCCATATGGATAACATTAAAATGATGATGCTGGCATTGTTCATGCAGCACAAATCAGAGTCCCTTTATGACTGTTAGGAAAAAAATGGCTTTGAACAAAGACTATTTTAAATACCAGATTTATCCTACTTTAAAGAGACTACAAAATTTATGACATGCATGTTCACATTTAAAGTATTATTTAATACGTCTGCTCAAATAAATGGGCCTATTCAAATGTTTTGTGTGTTCTATCAGCCAAAGACACATAAAACATTATCAAGCCATACAGCAACATTTTTCCCTTAAATGAACTGTAATCAAAAAGGGAAAACAGACTGAATGAATTTTTTTCCCGACATAAAAATAGCATTGTTAACTTTCATTGCATGCAAAGATTTAATACCAATAGTTGATACAGTGCCTAAACCACTGGTAGTGAGCTAATGTGATCTTAGTAATCAGACAGTGTAAAATCTGCAGCTTGGCTCTTGCTTGTTGTAATGATGTGGAATTATAGCATTTTAGTTACAGTTGGCATGAGGATTGGCACATACAGTGAGCTTGGTGGGGCAGGGCTGTGTGATGTTCACCTACAGAATAGGTATGCTCAAAATTTAAGAAAAGATTTTAAGTTATATGTAAAGAGAATTAATATGAAATCTAGCTTACTGTATCATGTAACGTTCAGTCACTATTTTACTGAGTTACAGCAAGCAAGGGTTACAGAAATTAATAAAAAGAATATTTAATAAGCTAAACTTGAGATTCCACAGAGAAATATCCCATAAGGTATTTTATGTAACCTCAACTTGTTCATCTTACTGTAAGTACATTTAGCTTCGTAACAGTAGTGTGCCTTTCTAAAACGTGTTATACTGTATCAGTGACTGCATTTGTGCCAGTTGAATTAAATGAAGAACTGTAGTAACCTTCTAATTTTGGTTAACATAGGCAAAACAACAAGGGCAATAAACAAACAGATGAAAAAATGCTCCCCTAAAACCCCATTCTTTTTCTTCCAGAGCTGACCTTTCTCTTCTGAACTATTTCTAGAGCTGCCCTAGCTCTCTCTGTTTGAGTGACAGCCTACATTCAGCATGTCCATATTTCGTTGAGATCTGTAGTGTTTAACTTTTTGGCGTTATATCATCATTTGAATCTGTGATAAGAGATATTAATCCTCTTCCCAGAAAAATCCACATAGGCATACATGCACTAAAATGTTCAGGATGGGAAATGTTAACTTCTTAAAAAGTTGGCACAACTCGTTGAAGGATGTAACCTCTGTTTGATATAATTAACTACTTGTAGTGTTGCAGGCACTATACTTGGCTCTGGGAGTATAACAATGAGTAAGATAAAACCTTAGCATCTGAGTCAGTGTGACAAATTATTAGCACATTTTCAGACATTACTATGTGATTCTTCTTTTAACCTTTTTTACCCTCTGAACTGTTTAAAATTTGATCTGTATTTGCAAATCTTGTACAAGTTACCAATCTGATACAATTGACAATTTTACATAAAAATTGCCTGAAAAATATAATTACTAGAACGTTAGAGGAGATTAATTTTATGAGTTTAATGCAACAGATTTTATTAATCCTTTTAATCTTATTTATAATTCTGTTTTGGTTAATAATCTCAGGTAATATTAATATCATAATTTTGACCAACCTTTTAGTTCTGATTATTCATTTAAATTATATAATTCATAATTATTTACAAAGAAGACCAAGCCTACGAACATGATTTTTATAAATTAGTCTCATTTAAACTCAAAATAAGCTGTTGCTAATGATCTTGGGTGGGGGTGCTAATTAATTTCTGGATCATCCATGATAGGTTATCCATGCTGTGCCAGGATTTAAGTTTGAACAGTGGCTGAGCTAGGTCTGCTTTCCAGAAATACCAACACACCCAGTCTTAATTCCTTTGTATCTTAAAAGGGGTATTTTTTGGTGTGTGTGTGTATATGTGTGTGTGTTTGTTCTTTAAGAGTGTACTATATAGCATTGTTAAATAAATAAATACATATAAAAATATAAATATATATTTATAGACACATAAATATATAAATATATAAATAAATATATAAGCATAATACATATATATATATATATATACACACATACACTTAAGCATACTTATATATTTAGTATGTGTTGTTTTAGTCCCAAATTTGCTCTGTGATTGTCTGTAGCAATTTAAATTCCTTTGTCTTTTTTAGCTTATGAAAAGTTGACCCTTGGTGCCTTTGCCAGCAACAAACATTTTGACCTTAGGAAATTTATAGGACATATGGGCCTTAACTGAGTTTAATCATCTTTATGGTATAGATAGTAGAGGTTTCATATATTGTTAAAAATGGGCAAAAATTATTCACATCATGTGTTTGTGAATCAAAACCATAGCTATTTAACTCTGACTTGGTTAGCAGAATTTTAACAGATTATTTAAATTATTAGAAGCTATGATTCCAAACAGTTTTATCTAAACAGGAATATTCTAAAAGTCCCTAGAATGCTTCATTTAAAGGGAGGTAACTTTCAGATTAAAATATTTAGTGGTTGGATTTTAAGAGTTAAAAGGGAAACTTTCTTCATTACTTCATCTTCTTTCTAGATCCTTAATCAAGTTGTATTGATTTTATTAGGGACTAAATGCACCACTCTGAGTGTGGGATTTGTGTTTACTCTGTATATTTATAACCCCCTCCGCCATTTTCTACCTAATGATAAACAGTTGTCTGACCTAATTAATTATATATTATAATTTAGTAAATTTAATTTTTTGTAACTTGAGCAAGAGTGTGTTCACATATCTTTTGGAAAGTGATAGGGAGATATTTATTTATTTGTTTCTATTTTTATTATCATCAGCCAATCTCAGATTAGTTTGGTTCAGTACCATAAGTATTTGTTAAACACCTATTATTTCCAGAAACAGTTAATATTAGGCATTATCTTGTTGAACATTAGTTAAAACATTTGTTTGCTTTTCTCTTGACTATGTGGAATCTGTTAACTATTAATGATCAGTAAATTAATGGTTGCCTTTTCCAAAATTTTTTATTTAGTGCGTTACAGTTGAAATATTTTCAAGACCATTATCTTAGGCAGGATGAATAATCCCATCATTACAGTTATTAATTTAATTTCCTTCAGTGATATCTTTCGGGGGTTCTGCATAGGGAAAAACTTGGTTCAAATTCCAGTATCACTATTTACTAGCTTTGTGTACTTAGATAAGTTGCCTAACCTCTCTGAGCTTCAGTTCCCTCCTCTGAAAAATAATAATACCTACCTTATAGTATTGTAAGGATTAAATGAAATATATAAAGCGTTTAGCATCATGTCTATTAACATACTCAGTAAATATTGGTTCCTGTCCTTTTTTCAAGCAGTTTTGTTGTCCTAACTGTCCTTTCTGGGAAATGCAGCTATTTGTTAAATAAATTCACCCTTAGATGGAAATATAAATTGTTAACATGAGTGCTCTACTAATTTGATGATTGATGGATATTAACAGGGGAACTGTACCACTGTTCTTGGCGCTTGAGGAAAAGCTAGCTGATGACAGTCATCTACTTTTGACCAGCAATCTTTTCTTCACTGTCCATGTGAAATATTTTATGACTATCACTCAATGCAATGGCTTCTAACAAAACCCCTTAGTTTATAATATTCCAATGTAGAATATTAAAGTATTCTTGAATAGCAGTATTAGCTCCTAAAAATACAAAAAAAGATATATAAAAATAACCTATAACTATACCAACCATAGGTAATCACTATAAATATTTTGGTGTTTTTTATGTATTTGTGCTGAGAATTTTATTAGGTCATTACATTTTATTCATAATTGTGGTTTAAATGGCTGCATTGTATTCATTTTTAAATCTGAGGTTTTTTGAGTTTTGTATTTTTTCCTTTTGCTCCAGTAAGTAATATTGGAATGCACATCTTTATATATAAAAACTTTATTCGTATTTCTGATTATTTCCTTAGGTTAATTCTTAGGAGGAGAGTTACTGGGCAAAGAGAATAAACATCAGTATTTCATAAATGTTACCCCAAATTGCTTTCCAGAAAAGTGTCAATTTATACCCCCACTAACCCCAAATGTGACTTTCTAACAAAAAAACTGAGTTACTTTTTTTTTTTTTTTTTTGCGGTATGTGGGCCTCTCACCGTTGTGGCCTCTCCCGTTGCGGAGCACAGGCTCCGGACGCGCAGGCTCAGCGGCCATGGCTCACGGGCCTAGCCGCTCCGCGGCATGTGGGATCTTCCCGGACCGGGGCACGAACCTGTGTCCCCTGCATCGGCAGGCGGACTCTCAACCACTGCGCCACCAGGGAAGCCCCTGAGTTACTTTTTGAATATACAGTTTGGCTAGTAGTTAAGACAGTCGATTAGTGTATATTTTTTGGCCAATTGATTCTTGTCTAATTGATTCAGTTTGGCACTAATTTAGGAAGAGGCCAAATAACATTCTAATGACCCATGAGATCTTGCCTGGGATTTTCAAAAAGATAGCTTTTAATTTAAAAGTAATGTTTAAAGTAATATTTGTTGTTAAGTGGTAACTGGTATGCCAGTTTGACGTAGTCATATTTTGATTTTTTGGTATGTGTTATGAGGTCTCTTTGGGGCTCATTTCTATAGCAATTTTTAGAGGAAAATGAGATTCTTCTAATGTGCAATTAAAGTATTTGCATTATTGGCAATATACATTATAGAGAAACTTAAGGGTAAAAATCAGCTCATTTTATTTTGTAGTAAAATCAGAAATAGGAAAAATATGCTAACATGATAATATCTAATGAGGGAAATGTTCTATACAGATGTCTGTTTTTCTGTTAATCCCTAAAATGACTGTATGCTTTTATTTATATGAGTAACATCGGATACAAACATGTTGCTAGGAATATATATCCACTTACAAAAATGATAAACACAATATGAGTTTAGAATTTTAATAAATTCTGTTTTAAAGGTGAATTAAACCTTTGGATAATGTAAGTTTTGAGATTTCAACAAAGATATAATATCTATGTATGCCACTTCTGAGAGTTATTTAGGTATTTTTCTCTTGTTTAGCCTGTATCTAGTATAGCTTCTAACATAGAGAAATGAGAACTGAGTCCTGTATGATGGATCTTTTGTGGGGCACAGGGAAATATAATTTTACTTAGTTATTTTTGAAGCCTCCATCTAGGCACACTGGCAACCAATTTTATCTTTATTACAGTATGTACATAACAAGGTCATATGCTCTCAAGCTAACTTAAAGGGCATATGAAAGGAAAAGAGAACAATTTTTGTTTTTGCTGTTGTCATTAGGGATTTTCATATTTTCTTTGTACACTGGGCACCTTTTCATGTTTATTATACTATGCTGATAAGCAATGTCACATTTCATTAAGTTAACACCAAGTTAGTGAAAATGAAAAGCAGAATATTTTGCTGCTCTTACTATTGTTTCAGATTTTTATCCTGTAAATACCTAATTTTTATGGTTATGAGTTATTTCAGAATGGGAATGCCTTAGGGAGATGTATTTTGTTTTAAGCCAGATTAGGCTGCTAACCTAAATTTGGACCTATCCCTTCACTGTTGGTAAATGTGTTGTGATACTAATATGGACAAATACAAACAGTTGTTATATTTTGCACTCTTGAATGTCAGTGAAGGCACAGCTTTGGTGAGGGGTGGGGAGAGAGACATATATGCACAAACGATCACCTTTTTGCATTGGAATTAGCATTCTTCAGTCCTGGAACTAAGAAAAACAAATAATAAAGTCACACTGCTAGTTATACATACTTTACGCTAACCCTATTAGACTTGATAGTACTCTGGACTTGCATGTAGAATGACAGAGACAGGGAGTGTGGGTGTGGGGAGCTGGAAAGATGAAACAGGGAAATATGTAGAGGAGATTAATAAATACTCTAGCATTTTGATTTTTAATTTGTAGAATTAACTTTTTTCTCTCAAGTCTTGAATTTATGATTGTAATTAGAATTAATTTAAGCATAGTTACCAAAATAATGGAATAAATCATTTAAGATTGAGTATCTTGTTTGTTATTGAGTATATTGATTAGCTCTAAGTAGGTCATCATGGAGTTTATAAATCTTAATGCCTTGTCACTTGTAAATATGCTTGATACTAAAAAAAAAACCATTTCTCCTTGCTTTGATTTTTCTTTGGTCTCTAAGATTAATGGGCAAAGCATGAACTTCATTATGAATTTCTCCTACAACTTTTATTTACAGTTTACTTTCTCAAGACTCATTTCGGATTACAGAGGTCATGTTCTATCTGTAAACTCCTATGGAAGAATTTAAAATGAGTAAGTTGATGTTCTCGGATTTAATATTTTGAGAGGTATTTGACTGAAATTAATATATATTATTATATTGGCTTCTGCTAATGTATTAGAAATTATTCTTCAAAGAGTCGAGTTGAACACCAAGCCTAGTGTCATTTGGTGAGGCTGGGGAGAGGCATATATACACAATCATTTATGAGACTGATGAGACTGCTTGTCAGTTTTCATTTATTTTAACTTGAATAAGCACCAGGATCAACTTAATAAAAAAGGTAATGCTAGGCTTAGGATTTTGGCAAACATACTTTAGTGGATGTGTCATAATGTTTTAAAAGGAATGTGAGGATAGAAGTCAAAGATGTTGATTGTCTGGTGTACAACACAGTGCCTATAGTTAAAAATATGGTATTGTGCACTTTAAAATGTTGAAGGTAAATCTCATGTTAAATGCTCTTACAACAGAACAAAAAACAAAAGAATACAAGGAAATTTTTGGAGATTATAGATATGTTTATAGTGCCTTAACTGTGGTGATGTGTGTGCGTATGTCCAAACTAACTCATCAAAATATGTACATTAAATGTGTGCAATTATATATATCAATTATACCTCAATAAAGCTAAAAAAAGATGATTATATTTTAAAGATATATTCTGGAGAAAGAAAAGAAGAAAATTAAACAGTTGAAGTCCCAAAGCATTCAGAATTCTTGATGTAGCAGGTGAAAGGGAATGGCTCCATGATTCTGTTTTTCAGTCTGTTGCATTCATGATGAGTACTTGATACTGATGATGATGATGATGATGATGTTGGTGTTCTCGGCATCTAAGGCATATAAAATATACTCTTAAGAGTTTCTCATCAGAGATCTTTTCTTCTACTGAGGCTACTGTTTCAAAGGAAAAAAGAAAAACTCTGTGAAGGCAATATACAAGTGAAAAACAATTTATGACAGGAAGCAAAAGAGGAGGAGGAAGAGAGATGGCAAAAGTGGGTAGTACTGCTAGAGGAAACGTGAGAGGAAGGAAAATGAGGGGGAGTGAATGGGATTCAAAAAAGAGATTTTTCTCCATTTGCTCAGGCTTCAACCATCTGAGGCCTGGCCTTATTCTCTTTCCTTCCATCCTGCCTTCTATCCTCCAGCTATTAAAAATCTTACTTTAGGGCTTCCCTGGTGGCTCAGTGATTGAGAGTCCGCCTGCCGATGCAGGGGACATGGGTTCGTGCCCCGGTCCGGGAGGATCCCATGTGCCGCGGAGCGGCTGGGCCCCTGAGCCATGGCCACTGAGCCTGCGCGTCCGGAGCCTGTGCTTCAGGACGGGAGAGGCCACAACAGTGAGAGGCCCACGTACTGCAAAAAAAATAAATAAAATCAAATAAAATCTTACTCTAATTCTGGTGCTGATCCAGTTCCTTCAGCCTTTTACCTTTTCCATCTGTAGGTGTTCTAGGTTCATATGGCCACCACAACTGTTACTGGTCTTCTTACTTCTCCTTGCATTGTCAGTAGCATTTGCTGAAGCTTTCCTTGAATGTTCAGATCTTTCCACTTAATTCAGCAGATTCACTGTCAATGATAATTTGCTGTCGCTTTATACCAGACAGTGTTCTAGGCTCTGGAGATAAAATAGTTGAGATGAAGTCTCGATCCTCATGGAGCGTACAGATGAATAGATATATATTTGATTTTTTATGGGAAAAACAGATTAAAGGGATAGAAAAAAATAGAGTATACTACTTTAGAAAGGGCAGTCAAGGAAGTTTTCTCTGTAGAGGTGATATTTGAGCATAAATCTGAAGTGAGGGAGCAAACCATATGAGTTTCAGGGAAGTGTGTAAGTGGAAGTGGGAGGAGTCAAGTGCAAAGGCTTGTGTTTGATGTATTCAAGGATCAGTAAGAAGCACAGTGGGTGGAGGGGGAGAGTGATAGGAAATGAAGTTAAGAGTTAGGCAGAGGCAAATCATGAAAAGGCTGATAGGCCACAGTAAAGTCCTTGGATTTTATTCTAAGTGTGATGGCAAGTCATTACTCTTAGAGGGTTGAGAGCAGGGAGGCAGTGTGGACTCACTTCACTTGAGGAATATTTTCTCAGATGAAAGTAGAGATGCAAGGTATCAGGAGAATTTTTAGGCACTTATCCAGCTGCATTTATTAATATAAATACTTCAGTAGGAATGGGAAGTGGTTTTTCAGGTATAGCCTGCACTGGATAACACTACTCAAGGTGTGTTTTACCTTTGGAAGAGTACTACAGTACCATGATGGAGTAGGGGACTATTTTCCTAGAATGATTTTATTGATTAGTACTTTCAGAGGCCAGTCAAAGTGAAGTCAGTGGTGGCTAATTCAGTAAATATTTCTGTGGGCTTGTTATATACCACACACTGTTCTAGATGCTCTTGCAAATGTTAGACTGTGCAGGTATTTGTCCCCATTTTACAGAGAAGAAAACTGAAGCTCAGAGGTCCTCTTATGTCACAGCTGCTATAAGTACTTGATTAATTATCTGAATATTCTCACTAAGGTAGACTCTTTGCCTGAATTACTTGGGTAATTGCAACAGTGTAGATCTGAGTATTAATCATGTTTAATCAGGCAGTGTGCTATTAAATTTCTAAGACTCTATTAAAGGGGTAATTAAAAGACTTGTCTTCTATTTTAAAATACATACTTTCTAATTGTTTTCTGGAAATTAAAGTTCTATGTGGTCATTTTAGAAAAATAGGAAAATACAGTTTTTACACACACACACACACACACACACACATACACATTGTGACAACCTCTCTGCTTCCTCCTTGTTAATGCCTCAGACTAACACTTTAACCAGTGTAAACCAATGGATTCTGGTCATTGTTATTGTATTTATTTAAATAGTTTCAGAATGAGTAAGTTTTGCTCACTTGGTTCAGTGTTACCAGTCATTTAGACTTGCCCTGTGACAGTGACATTGCAAATGAGTTTCGGAAACTTAATATATTTGTTTGATAATTCAGTATGTCTAGTAAAATTATTTCAAAGGTCATCTGAAGAGCAAAGTTCTATAGTATATTGAGTAGTAGTTTTTCAAAGTCTTATGCTCTGGTGGCCTATCTGTAGGGCTTAATACCAAATCCAATATTTATTTGGCATAACTCATCTAAAGAAAGTAAACAAAATAAAATGCTCCCCTCTTCTCTTGATAACTTTCTTGCTTACAGCTGACTGTAGATGTACATCTCAGTTTACAATGTCAGATATTAAAGGAATATACTTTTTGTAATTATTTTGTAGCTCAGTTTCTATTTTGAGCCCCTACTCTGCCTAGGTGGCTGAAATTTTACTGTAAATTAGAGCTATCCTACCTTTCCATGCTCTGCTAATTCTTGGGTTGGGATGGTGGGTCCTACATGATATCTTCAGCTTTTCCACAGTGGTGGCATCTGTAGAAATGTTTCTCCTTCATTTTGTTTCTGAAGTTAGTCAGTCATCACAGGTTACTGCTGGCTTATTCCTCATTCCCATCCACAAGGTTTTAGCTGGTAAACTAAAACCTTTCTGCAACTTCCATGCTATTGATAAAGTTGTAATCTTTCTGTGATCCCCACACTCCACTAACATTTGGAGAATTCTCTGAGACTGCCACTTGTCTCAGTCTCTCTGGGTCTGTAGGGCCTGGGAAATTCTATGAGGCTAATACCATTTTTGCCCATCACATTATCCATCCAGTTCTGTGAGATCTTCTTGCCTTCTTGAGTGCGTACCTAAGAAGTGGGACGCAGATTGACTCTATTCTTTTGTAAGAACAATGTCTGTATTCATTGTTGCTTTGACTTTTATTTTCCCCATTGCAGGGAATTTCTATCAAGTCTGGAAGGTGAGCAAGTCCTGTGGTTTTTTGTTTATTTTTTGTTTTTAAGGTGTTCTAAATCTGTCTTCTGTGCCAGATGTTGCAAATCCAGTGCCTGAATTTGACTCACAGCAGTGCCTTTTGCTTGGGAATTATTTCAAGAATTTGGAAAATTCATATAAAAATCTGAATCTCCAGATTTCTTTCGGGGAAAATGATCTAGCAACACTGGACCCACATTTTCATATGGTAAAAATCAGCTGGAGTTCCATAGTGGCTCCTTACAGGACTTGCTCACTCCAGTCTCCACATCCCCTTTTGTTTTGTATTATTCACCTTCCTAGCTTTGGTAAGCATATGTTCTAAGTCCTTTCCATTATGCTCAAGGTCCAGGATTTTGAAATTCATAGGTCAGAAAAAAGACTCCTTGTTTCTGCTTTCTGCTGTCACTGCTTTCCCTGAGGTAAGTTGAGCCTATCTACTGCTTGAATGGAGGACGACTCTAAGAATAATAGGGGGAAAAAATTGGCCAGTATTTTAAAAATGTTAAGCCACTGCAAGATATTATCAGAATTTATTTTACTAATTTAAAAATGTTTTTTCAAGTTTATTTTTAAAATTCAGCTTTATTGAGGTATAAATTACAGAAGATAAAGTTTACCAATTTTAAATATATAATTCAGATTGTTTTCCAAAGTGATTGTATCATTTTACATTTTACATGTATGAAAGTTCAGTTGCTGCACAGCCCTGTTACCCTTGGTGTTATTAATGTTTTAATTTTAATCACTCTAGTGGGTACATTGTATCTAGTCATGTCTTACTGTGCTTTTTTAAAATTGAGGTATAGTTGCTGTACCTACTATATAAATTTCAGGTGTGCAACATAGAGATTCACAATTTTTAAAGGTTATACTCCATTTATAGTTATTATAAAATATTGGCTCTATTCCCTGTACTGTACAAATATATCCTTGTAGCTTATTTATTTTATACATAGTAGTTTGTATCTCTTAATTCCCTATCTGTATCTTGTCCTTCCCCACTTTCCTCTCCCTCTGGTAACCACTAGTTTGTTCTCTATATCATGAGCCTGTTTTCTTCTTTGTTATATTCACTTGTTTGTTTTACTGTTTTTAGATTTCATATATAAGTGATACACAGTATTTGTCTTTCTGTGACTTATTTCACTAAGCATAATATATTCCAAGTCCATCCGTGTTGTTGCAAATGGCAAAATTTCATTCTTTACATGATTAGTATTCCATTGTATTATATACCACATCTTCTTTATCCATTCATCTGTCAATGGAGACTTAGGTTGCTTCCATATATTGACTATTGTAAATAATGCTGCTATGAACATTGGGGTGCAGGTATCTTTTCAAATGAGTGTTTTTGTTTTCATTGGATATATACCCAGGAGTGGAATTGCTGGATCATATGTTAGTTCTATTTTTAGTTTTTTGAGACACCTCCTTACTGAACCTTTCCCACAGTGACTACCAATTTACATTCACCAGTAGCATACAGGGTTCCCTTTTCTCCACATCCTCACCAACATTTATTATTTGTGGTCTTTTTGATGATAGCCATTCTGACTGATGTGAGGTAATATCTCATTGTGGTTTTGATTTTCATTTCTCTGATGATTAGTGATGTTGAGCATCTTTTCATGTGCCTGTTGGCCATCTGTATGTCTTCTGTGGAGATATGTCTATTCAGGTCTTCTGCTCCTTTTATAATCAGGTTTTTTTTTTTTAATTGAGTTTTGTGAGCTGTTTGTATATTTTGGAAATTAAGCCCTTGTCAGTTGCATTGTTTGCAAATATTTTCTCCCATTCTGTAGGTTGTCTTTTGTTTGGTTTATGGTTTCCTTTGCTGTGCAGAAGCTTATAAGTTTGATTAGGCCCCATTAGGTTCCATTTGTTTGTTTATTTTGAAACATTTATTTTATTGAAGTATAGTTGATTTATAATGTTGTGTTAATTTCTGCCCATTTGTATATTTTTGCTTTTATTTCTTTTGCCTTGGGAGATCTAAGAATGTTTTGCTATGATTTGTGTCAAAGAATGTTTTGCCTATGTTCTTTACTAGGAGTTTTTTGGTGTCCTGTCTTATATTTAAGTCTTTAAGCCATTTCAAGTTTATTTTTGTTTATGCTGTGAAGGAGTGTTCTAACTTCTTTGAGTTACATGTGGCTGTCCAGCTTTCCCAGCATGCGTGATGAACAGACTGTCTTTTCTCCGTTATATTTTCTTGCCTAATTTGTTGAAGATTAATTGACCGTAGGTGTGTGGGTTTATTTCTGGGCTCTCTATTCAGTTCCATTGATCTTTTTTTTTTTTTTTTTCTTTTTTTTTTTTTTTTTGCTGTATGTGGGCCTCTCACTGTTGTGGCCTCTCCCGTTGCGGAGCACAGGCTCCGGATGCGCAGGCCCAGCGGCCATGGCTCACGGGCCCAGCCGCTCCGCGGCATATGGGATCCTCCCAGACCGGGGCACGAACCCGTATCCCCTGCATCGGCAGGCGGACTCTTAACCACTTGCGCCACCAGGTAGGCCCTCCATTGATCTTTATGTCTGTTTTTGCACCAATACCACACTGGTTTTTTTTTTTTTAATTTTATTTATTTTTGGCTGTGTTTTTGGTCTTTGTTGCTGCCCGCGGGCTTTCTCTAGTTGCAGCGAGTGGAGGCTATTCTTTGTTGCATTGCATGGGCTTCTCACTGCAGTGGCCTCTCTTGTTGAAGAGCATGGGCTCTAAGGGTGCGGGCTTCAGTAGTTGTGATGCGTACCACACTATTTTGATTACTGTAGCTTGTAGTATTGTTTGAAGTTCTAAGGGTTATGCCTCCAGCTTTGTTTTTCTCCTCAGGTTTGCTTTGGCAGTTCTGGGCCTTTTGTGGTTCCATATAAATTTTGGGATTGTTTGTTCTAGTTCTGTGAAAAATGTCATGGGTAATTTGGTAAGGATTGCATTGAGTCTGTAGATTGCTTTGGGTAGTATGGCCATTTTAACTATATTAGCTCTTCCAATCCAAGCACATGGGCTATCTTTCCATTTCCTTGAATCATCTTCATTTTCCTTTATCAGTGTTTTATAGTTCTCATTGTATATGTCTTTCACCTCCTAGGTCACGCTTATTACTAGGGGTTTTTTTTTTTTTTGATGTGATTTTAAACGGGATTTTTTTTTTTTTTTTTTTTTTTTACTTTCTGATAGTTCATTGTTAGTGTAAGGAAAGAAATGCAAACTATTTCTGTATGTTAATCTTGTATCCTGCTACCTTGCTGAACTCATTTATCAGTTCTAATAGTTTTTGTGTGAAGTCTTTAGGGTTTTCTATATAGAGTATTATGCCATCTGCATATAGTGACACTTTTACCTCTTCCCTTCTGATTTGGATACCTTTTATTTCTTTTTCTTGTATGATTACTGTGGCTAGGACTTCCAATACTGTGTTGAATAGAAGTGGTGAGACTGGGCATCCTTGTCTTGTTCCAGAATTTAGTAGGAAGGCTTTCAGCTTTTCACCATTTAGCATTATGCTGGCTGTGAGTTTGTCATAAATGGCTTTTCTTATGTTGAGATATGTTCCCTCAATACCCACTTTGGCAAGAGTTTTTATCATGAATGGATGTTGCCTTTTATCAAATGCTTTTTCTGCATCTATTGAGATGATCATGTGGTTTTTGTCTTTTCTTTTGTTGATGTGGTGTATCACATTGATTGATTTGCATATTTTGAACCATCCTTGTGATCCTGGAATGAATCCAACTTGATCATGGTGTATGATCCTTTTTATGTGTTGTTGGATTCAGTTTGTTAATATTTTGTTGAGGATTTTTGCATCTATATTCATCAAAGATATTGGCCTCTAACGTTCTTTTCTGGTAGTGGTTTTGTCTGGTTTTGGTGTCAGGGTGATGGTGGCTTGACAGAATGACTTTGGAGTGTTCCCTCCTCTTTAATCTTTTGGAAGAGTTTGAGAAATATCGGTATAAGTTCTTCTTTATATGTTTGATAGAATTCTCCAGTGAAGCATCTGGTCCTGGACTTTTGTTTGCATGGAGTTTTTAAAAATTACATATTATATTTCACTCTAGTGATTGGCCTGTTCAAATTATCTGTTTCTTCTTGATTCAGTTTTGTCAGGCTGTTTGTTTCTAGAAACTTGTGCATTTCTTCTATGTTGTCCAATTTGTTGGCATGAAATTGTTCATAGTACTTTCTTATGTTTTTTTGTATTTCTGCAGTACTGTTTGTTATTTCTCCTCTTTCATTTCTTCTTTTGCTTATTTGGCTCCTCTCTTCCTCTTGGTGAGCTTGGCTAGAGGTTTGTTGATTTTTTTCATCCTTTCAAAAAACCAGCTCTTGGTTTTATTTATACACACACACACACACACACACACACACACACACACACACACATGCACACATACACACATACATACATTTTATCTCTCTTTTATTTATTTCCTCTCTGATCTTTATTATTTCCTTCCTTCTGCTGACTTTTGGTTTTGTTTGTTGTTCTTTTTCTAATTCTTTTAGGTGGTACGTTAGGTTGTTTATTTGGAATGTTTCTTGTTTTTTAAGGAAGGTCTCTATTGCTGTGAACTTTCCTCTTAGAACTGCTTTTGCTGCATCCCATAGATTTTGTATGGTTGTGTTTTTGTTGTCATTTGTCTCGAGGTATTTTATTTTCTCTTTGATTTCATCCTTGACCCATTGGATTTTTAGTAGCATGTTGTTTAGTCTCCATGTAATCGTTTTCTTCCCATTTCTCTTTCTGTGGTTGATTTCATGTGGTTTCATGCCATTGTGGGCAGAAAAGATGTTTGAAATAATTTCCATCCTCTTAAATTTGTTGAGGCTTGTTTTGTGTCCTGGTATGTGTTCTGTCCTAGAGAATGTTACATGTGTTCTTGAAAAGAATGTGTATTCTGTTTCTTTTGGATGTAATGTCCTCAAAATATCAATTAACTCTAATTGTTCTACTGTGTCATTTAGAATCTCTGTTGCTTTATTGATTTTCTGTCTGGAAGATCTGTCCATTGATGTCAGTAGGGAGTTAAAGTCTCTACTATTATTGTATTTCCATCAATTTCTCCCTTTATGTCTATTAGTTTTTGTTTTATGTATTTAGGTGCTCCTAAATTGGGTGTGTATATGTTAATGAGTGTGATTTCTTCTTCTTGTATTGACCCTTTTATTACTATATACTGTCTTCCTTTTTCTTTACAGTCTTTTTTTTAAAGTCTGTTTTATCTGATATGAGTATTGCTACCCTCACTTTCTTATCATTTCCATTTGCATGAAATATCTTTTTCTGTCCCCTCACTTTCAATCTATACATGTCTTTTGCCCTAAAGTGGGTCTCTTGTAGGCAGCATATTGTAGGTTCTTGTTTTATTATCCAATCTGCTACTCTGTATCTTTTGATCAGAGCATTTAGTGCTTTGACATTTGAAGTAATTATTGATATCTATGTATGTATTTATTGCCTTTTAAACCTTGTTTTCTACTTGATTTTGTATTCTTCTTTGTTCCTTTCTTCTTTTTGTTTTTCTTTTTGTGGTTTGATGGTTTTCTTTGTATTATGCTTGAGTTTTTTTTTCTTTTTGGTTTTTGTGGTTACCCTGGTTTTCAAGTATGTTAACCCATAACTATATCTACTTGCTTTAGACTGGTAGTGATATAAGCTCAAACACATTCTAAAAGGACTACATTTTCTTACTCCCCTCACCGACATTTGGTGATTTTGATGCCCTATTTTACATCTTCATGTTTATCCTTTTGCTCTTCATTGTAGTTATAATCGCTTTCACAGAATTTTTTGATTGTTTTTTAATCTATATACTGGCTTATTTAAGTGCTCTTCCATCTTTTTATATACTTACCTTTCCTATTGTGATTTTCCCTTTCCTATAGATTTTTGTTTCTTTTCTATTTAGAGAAGACCTTTCAATATTTCTTTTAGGATAGGTTTAGTATTGCTGTATTCTTTTAGTTTTTACTTGTCTGAGAAATTCTTTATCTCTCCTTCTATTCTAAATGATAATCTTGCTGGGTAGAGTGTCCTAGGTTGCAGGTTTTTCCCTTTTAGGACTTTGAATGTATCTTGCCACTCCCTTCTTGCCTGCAAAGTGTCTGCAGAGAAATCATCTGATAGCATTATGGGGGTTCTGTTGTAACTGACTCTTTGTTTTTCTCTTGCTGCTTTTAAAATCCTCTCTTTTTTAATAAAATTATTTTATTGAAGTATAGTTGATTTACAATGTTGTGTTAATTTCTGCTGTACAGCAAAGTGATTCAGTTATACACATGTAAATGTATACTTTTTTCATATTCTTTTCCATTATGGTTTATCACAGGATATTGAATATAGTTTCCTGTGCTACACAGTAGGACCTTGTTGTTTATCCATTCTGTATATAATATTGGGTGGGCCAAAAGGTTCATTCAGCTTTTTTCTGTAAGATGGCTGTAGTAACACTTAGTTGTCTTAAACTTCATTCAAAACAATTTTGTTAGATTGTATGTGACAGCTGTCATATCAGCATGCATTAAAAAAAAGACTTATCTGGGCTTCCCTGGTGGCACAGTGGTTGAGAGTCCGCCTGCCAATGCAGGGGACGCGGGTTCGTGCCCTGGTCCGGGAGGATCCCACATGCCGTGGAGCGGCTGGGCCCGTGAGCCATGGCTGCTGAGCCTGCACGTCTGGAGCCTGTGCTCCGCAATGGGAGAGGCCACACAGTGAGAAGCCCGCGTACTGCAAAAAAAAAAAAGTTGCACAGCTTTCTAAAATAAAATAGGGACCGAGGGCTTCCCTGGTGGCATAGTGGTTGAGAATCTGCCTGCTAATGCAGGGGACACGGGTTCGAGCCCTGGTCTGGGAGGATCCCACATGCCGCAGAGCAACTAGGCCCGTGAGCCAGAAGTACTGAGCCTGCACGTCTGGAGCCTGTGCTCCGCAACAAGAGAGGCCGTGATAGTGAGAGGCCCACGCACCATGATGAAGAATGGCCCCCGCTTGCCACAACTAGAGAAAGCACAGAAACGAAGACCCAACACAGCAAAAAATAAATTAATTAATTAATAAACTCCTACCCCCAACATCTTAAAAAAAAAAAACTTATCAAAATTGTTGAATTTTTGTGTAGCCATTTTAATATTGAAGATGGAAGGAAAAAAATCAACGTTTTCACCATATTATCCTTTATTATTTCAAGAAAGGTAAAAAATGCAACCGAAATGTGTGTGGTATATGGAGAAGGTGTTGCGACTGATCGAACATGTCAAAAGTGGTTTACAAAGTTTCATGCTGGAGATTTCTCTCTGGATGATGCACCGTGGTTGGGTAGAGCAGTTGAAGTTGATAGTGATCAAATTGAAACATTAATTGAAAACAATCAATGTTACACCACATGGGAGATAGCCGACATACTCAAAATATCCAAATCAAGAATTGAAAATCATTTGCACCAGCTTGGTTATGTTAATGGCTTTGATGTTTGGGTTCCACATAAGTTAAGCGAAAAAACCCTTCTTGACCATATATCTGCATGTGATTCTCTACTTAAACTTAATGAAAACATTCTGTTTTTGAAACAAATTGTGAGGGGCGGTGAAAGTGGATACTGTACAATAATGTGGAATGGAAGAGATTGTGGGGCAAGTGAAATGAACCACCATCAACCACACCAAAGGCTGGTCTTCATCCAAAGAAGGTGATGTTGTGTATATGGTAGGATTGGAAGGGAGTCCTCTATTATTGAGCTCCTTCTGGAAAACCAAACAATTAATTCCAACAAGTACGGCTCCCAATTAGACCACCTGAAAGCAGCTCTTGACAAACAGTGTCCAGAATTAGTCAACAGAAAATGCATAATCTTCCATCAGGATAACGCAAGACCCCATGTTTCTTTGACGACCGGGCAAAAACGGTCACAGCTTGGCTGGGAAGTTCTGATTCATCTGCCGTATTCACCAGACATTGTACCTTCGGATTTCCATTTATTTCGGTCTTTACAAAATTCTCTTAATGGAAAAAATTTCAATTCCTTGGAAGACTGTAGACAGCACCTGGAACAGTTCTTTGCTCAAAAAGATAAAGTTTTGGGAAGATGGAATTTTGAAGTTGCCTGAAAAATGGCAGAAGATAGTGGACAAAAGGGTGAATATGTTGTTAAATAAAGTTCTTGGTGAAAATGAAAATTGTCTTTTATTTTTACTTAAAAACCAAAGGCACTTTTTGACCAACCCAGTAGTTTTCATCTGCTAATCCCAAACTCCCAATCCATCCCTCCCCCATCTACCCTCCCCCTTGGCAACCACAAGTCTGTTCTCTGTATCTGTGAGTCTGTTTCAAACTCAGATTTCCAATTTGTTCCTATTTTGTTAAAACAGAATTATTAGTAATTCTGCCTCATCTAGGAGTATTTTTTAAATAGCTGGTCTATCTTTCTGAAACTGGTAGATTATCACATTAACAGTGACAGATACAGGGGGGAGATCATAAATGCAATCACTTCCTTAGTGTTTGAGACCACACAAATCAGCTTTCCAAATTGTTTTACAGAACATAAATATCCTACAATGTATTAGGTTTGTTAAAAGAGTTCCATTGTTAAGTTTGGGAAACATTGCTTCCTATATCTCTTTCTTGAATATTAATTATGCACATAAAAGTTCTGGGAAACATTATAGTAAAGAAACCTGTTTGATTTTGTTTAATTCAGGATTTCCAACACTTAAACTTGACTACCACTCCTAACCACTTTCTACCCATGAACACCTCTTGACATCTCTTGAGACACTAACATGCTATAGATACAGTTTTGGAAATGCTGCCTAGATGATGGTGACATATATGATTTATATACTGTAGCTATGTCTGGGCATATAGAGTTATGAGAAATGTTAAAGAAAAGTTAGTTGAGAGTATAGAAATATTTTTCCAAGTGTAGATTCTATTCAAACCAAATTAGTAATTCTGAGGTAAAAGTTTTTAGAGCAACTTTCTCTCTTGAAAACAAGAGTGTTTTTAAAAATGTTATAAAACCAAACCTTATTAGGAATCATAGAGAACAACTAACTCTAACAAAAAATAAACTTTTGATGAGCAAAGTTTAAATGAATCAGAAACACACACAGAAATAAATTGCTTTTGAAATGTACCTGTGTATAAAATTTGAGAAAGGGCTTAAAATGAACTTTGACCAAATGTGTTTGGGGCTTTGCTAAATTCAGACATTAAAAAAATTTAGGATGTGCATGATCCTCAGAAAAGTCACCCATTCCTAATTTAAAATTCCAGAGAAGAGTTATAAAATGAACATTTGTATTTAGAAGGTACTTAAGAGATCTTGACATGCTGTAAGCAAGTTTTTTAAGGTTACTAAAGTCTACTAACAACCCTTCCCAATAGTCTATCTACAGAAATTCCAGGTTGTACCACTACCTTCCCAGAAATATAGACGTGACATTTTGTCTTTTATTCATTTTTGGTGATGCATATTGATAAGGTAAAGGGTCTTTAAAAAGTTCTTGTTTCCATTAGGTGCTTCCTACTCCAACTATTTGATATTTGGTCTTAACACTCAGCTCTAATAGGTATTTCCTTGTTTATGCAAAACAATAATCAGTGATGTCAGCAGGCCTCTGCAAATAGGATTTCTTAGCCCGTGTTTACTCTGTTGGTTTCAAAGCAGTAGAACAGAAAATATTGTATCGATAACTCTGTAAAAAACACTTGCTCTTGCTTTTTATAAAATAGTAAGATTTACAATAGAATTGTTTAATAAGGTGGTAAGATTTACAATTAACTGTCTATAATTGATTAGCTTCTATAATCATGGTACCTTACTATTATCTCTAAAATATTCACAGGTGAAGAAATATTAGGCTTAATAAACACATTAGAAGGTGAATATTAGGAAAATATAGTCAATGAATGGTCTGATGTTGGTATTTTATAAGGTTAAAGCAGTTTTTTTTACTGAGTTTTTGGAGAAAAGGAGAAGAGTAAGATGATCTACATTGTTGCTGTATCTAGGCTGTAACAGTTGTACAGTGTTTGGAATGTTAGTTGAAAGAAAAAGAATATTTTGGTAAATAACAGCCTCTATTCAAATCTAATGAGAGTTTTTTGTAACTTCAGGAAATACTAATTCCAACATTGAATCCTAGTTTTCTAGTATGTAGAACTGCTCCCTTAGATATTTTGTGTAAGTAGTTTTTAAAACCCTGCATTTTGTATCTGTTTATGTAGCAGCAGTAAAAAAAATCTTACAGAATATTACTTGTGTATATGAGAGTCCTGTATTTTCTACCTAATAGAAATATTTGGTTTTTAGCTGCCTGCCTGCAATGATGGTTAATTTTATGTGTCAACTTGACTGGGCCAGGAGTACCCAGATATTTGGTCAAACATTGTTCTGGGAGTGTCTGTGAAGGCTTTTTTAGATGCGATTAACATTTGAATTGATAAACTAGAGTAAAGAAGACTGCCCTCGCTAATGTGGATGGGCCTCATCCAATGAATTGAAGATATGAATAGAACAGAAAGGATGCATAAGAAGGACCTGTTGAGCTGGCAGTAAGTCTTTTACTTTTTAGACCAGAACTGAGAAGTTGGCTCTTCTTGGGTCTCAAGTCTGCTGGCTTTCAGACTAGAGCTTAACACCACTGGCTTTCCTGGTTCTCAGGCGTTCAGACTCAGACTACATCTACAACCATCAGTTCTCCTCGTTCTCAGGCCTTTGGACTTGAACTGGAAATACACCATCAACTGTCCTGAGTCTTTAGGTTGGCAACTGCAGGTCTTGGGACTTTTCGGCCTTCATAATCACACAAGCCAATTAATTATATAAACTCTCTTTATATATAATCTCTCTCTCTCTCTTCTATTCTGTTTCTCTCATGTTCTATTTTTCTGGAGAACCCTAATCCCCTGCCTTCCTGTCTTTTTCATTAAGCCTAGAATATAGAAGTGCAGGTGGTATACTTAAGCTATCAGGTTGTTACAAAGAGTTATATTTTTTGCTTATTATTTTGTATAACCATCTCTATCAGACTTTCTTCTAGCCACGTCCAGTCACTGTTGAGGATAGATGAAGAGAAAGAGCCATTAGATCAGCCATTATCTTTGTGAGACTGAATGTACTACCCTTAATTACAAAGTTTTGAGTATATTAAAGCCAGGAAAGCTTATTTGGTTTATTAATGGTATAAAAGGTAATAATATTATTTTAGAAGTTTTAGTGAAACCTATTGTGAGTAGGAGTCAGCAGACTTTGTAAAGGGCCAGGTAGTAAATATTTTAGGTTTTGTGGGCCATATGGTGTCAGTTGTAACTGTCATTACTCTGTCTGTACAGCTTTGTCATTGTAGCGCAGAAGTGGTCATAGAGGATACATAAACAAATGATTGTGGCTGTGTTCCAATAAAACTTTATTTATGAAACAGTGATGGACAGGTTTGGCCTGCTAACCCATGTTATAAAGAATCTTATGAAAATTATGACTACCATTTGTTGCGCATCAACAGAGTAGTGGGTAATGTTATAGGCACATTGTATTGTTATTTAGTTAATCTTCACCACAAAGAGGAAGCTGAGGCTCAGAAGTTTTAAAATTATTACTCCAAGTTCATATAGCAAGTTGCAGGGTCATTACTAGAACGCAGATTTATCTCCAAATGTGATAATATACTTACTTATATGAAGGAAAATGCTCTGTGAGTTTAAGAACTTTGCTTTCAATAATCTAAAAGAACCAGGTCATAAAATATAAAGCTGAGCTACAGTATCTTACTGGAAATCATTTTATAACTGATGGTTCAGCTGTTGGCCAAAGAAAACTCTGAAAATTTAAATTAGGGTAACCAACTAGTGATTACCAGGACCCCAGTGTCTCCCTAAGCTATTCACACTGTGAGATCATAGGCATTCTTGAAACCTGCCGTGCTGCACCAGTTGCTTAAAGGTCTCTTTTTTTTTCTTTGTTGAGGGGCTGTGTTGGCTGCTCTAAGGTCTTGGAAGAAAGCTTAGCAGCATTCTAAGCTTCTCTTCTCAAAATTCAAACCAGGGGCCAAAAATACCTCAGCTCTTTGGAGAAGATAGTAAGCAAAGATGAGGATCTTTCATCCTAAAAAGTTGGATGAAGTAATTGTCCAGTTAAACTGTCATCTTACCTTCACCATCTTTGTGCTCCTGGCCTGGAAGCAGACTTGATTTATGTATAGATTACATTAAAGACTGCCTTAACATGAATAAGTCTTTGGAAAAAAATGAATTTTCTCTTTTCTCATGAAAGCTTCTAATAGCTCTGAAGCTTCAAACCTAGGAGTGGGACGGCTATTGAAATTAGGGAAAACTTCAGTGATATGTATGGCATGTCAGTATGTGTGTATGTGTGTTTGACTATGTTTTAGAAGATAAGAAAAGCTCTACAACCTAAATCCCTCTCCTCCTACTATTTTCCCCTTCAAGATTACAATTCTCTTTCTGACTTTTAAAAGTGTGATCTGATTATTTGTTTATTTAAACTAAACAGTTATTTATTGGGTACCTACTATGTGCCAGGCATGATGCTAGCCTTGAGGATACAGATAATGAGTTAAACATACTGTCTTCAAAGAGGTTACCGTGTAGTTGCAGAGATTAATACTGTGTATTAAATGCTAAAACATGAGTAAACGCATAGGAAAGACATCTAACTCAACTTTGGGAGTCAGAGAAGTTTTCCTGAAAGAGAGAAAATCTGAGCTGTTATGAAGAAGAGCAACTAAACCAGACAAAAAGCAGGAAG
Organism: Mesoplodon densirostris; assembly: GCF_025265405.1. Taxonomy (NCBI): domain Eukaryota; kingdom Metazoa; phylum Chordata; class Mammalia; order Artiodactyla; family Ziphiidae; genus Mesoplodon; species Mesoplodon densirostris. The sequence goes on along the minus strand of NC_082663.1, from coordinate 76,827,104 downwards.
AAGCTTATCTGAATTTTCCCAAGCCCAGTCAGCATGATACATCTGAATGTATCATGCTTAGTTTGTGTCATTTATAAAGAAAAGAGGCCTCTTTTTTGAGTGCCATGAACCAGAAAGAAAAGATAGATGTGACACCAATCACCTATTCTAAATCTAGTAACAGGAAGGCCATATTTGCTTACAGCCTGAGCATTCTCTTTATCAGAATAAATGTGGCTGGCATGCCCTTCTTGACTGTGTTCACCCCCTTTTTCGTTACCATTTCTAACAGAGGGAAGCCATAGAGTTCAGCTGCATTCAACTCTTCATGAATAAGGAAGAGAGGAACTATGATGATTCCACTGAGGTCTACCCCACCCAACTTATGTTTTGCTCCACAGTCTTTTATATTAGACGTGGTCTAATCTCTCATTTTCTCTTTCCTCCCCACCCCCGCCCCCCCATGATATAATCACAAATAGAATTTCAAGAAACATTCGATATAAGTTCTGACCTTAAAATACCTTGTAATCCTAAGAAGTTTAGACTTTATCCTGAAGGCAATGAAATGACAAAAAAATGATAATTACAGCTGCAACGTGAAGAATGGGTGAAATAGGGCAACACTAGAGACAGTGACACAAATTAGGCATCTGGGTGAGAGAGGGTAATGATGTGAACTAGGGTAAAGGCAGAGGAAATAAAGAGAGAAGTGACGGTTTGAGAGAAATTTAGATGGTAGGACATGGTGACTTGACTGGATATGGTGGGGCCAGTGAATGAGGGGCAGGAGTCAAGACTGATGGTCATGTTTCTGACTTGGGCAGTGGAGTAGATAGCGGTGCTTGTATGAAGACTGAGGACATAAAAGGAGGAGGAGTGTTAAGCACTTCCTGAGCAGCAGTCAGCTGCTAAGCTGGCTCACCACACTTCTGCAGATTCCTGTCATGAGGAAACAATGAGCCCAGTCAGATAGATTTAGATAGTTTATTGCTCAAAACACAGTAGGCAGCATGGTCTTCATGTTCATATAGGTTCCCCAAGTCCCGTAGTACAGAATGAGGCCCAGGTAGATGCTGTGCACACAGTGGATCTGTGTCCTCCCAGTCTTGTAAGGGCCTGCTAGCAAACCTGCCCAACCTTTGCCTCGGAGGATGACACTATCTTTATTATCCTTGTCAGGGAGGAATATGACCTCTAACCTGGAGGGATACACCATATATAGTCTGAGACACACAGAAATATCTATCTATCTATCTACCTACCTACCTACCTACCTACCTACGTATCTTATCTATGGCTGCATTGGGTCTCAGTTTTGGCACGTGGGATCTTTCGTTGCAGTGTGCGGGCTCTTCCATGTGGCGCGCGAGCTCCAGAGTGCACGGGCTCTGTAGTTGCGTCACGTGGGCCTAGTTGCCGAGCGGCACATGGGATCTTAGTTCCCCGAAGAGGGATCGAAGCCACATCCCCTGCATTGGAAGGTGGGTTCTTAACCACTGGGCTACCAGGGAAGTCCCTAAAATGCCCATTATATCTAAATAAAGGTATTCAGTAGATAGTAAACTGTTTATAAGAATATTCAGTATAGTATTTATAGAAATGAGGTAATAAAAAATAAAATCTATAAACTTTAGCTATGTCAAAATAATAGTATTGATAGTCTTTTTTAAAAAATTATTTATTTATTTATTTATTTTTGTCTGTGTTGGGTCTTCGTTTCTGTGCGAGGGCTTTCTCTAGTTGCGGCGAGCGGGGGCCACTCTTCCGCGGTGCATGGGCCTCTCACTGTCGCAGCCTCTCTTGTTGTGGAGCACAAGCTCCAGACGCGCAGGCTCAGTAGTTGTGGCTCACGGGCCTAGTTGCTCCGCGGCATGTGGAATCTTCCTAGACCAGGGCTCGAACCCGTGTCCCCTGCATTGGCAGGCAGATTCTCAACCACTGTGCCACCAGGGAAGCCCGATTATCATTTTTAAGACAGTTACAGCAGGTGGTTACCAAGTTGCCTAATTAACCACTATGATATAATTACCATGTGTAAAATTTATTACTGAATTCATTACAAACGGAGTTCACCTAGACTTAGTCTTTTGTTGCCCTTGGGATTTGATGATCTGCTAATAACCTCAAAAACTTAGAAAGTAGTGTGGTTGCAGGTTATTTATGACACACTATGGAACTGGCCTCTGATTATGACTTTTGCCCACTTTAGTCTAAATAAGTCCTCTCCAGTAGAAATAAAATGTGAGCCATTTGTATAATTAAAAAATTTTTTGTAGCCACATTAAACAAAGTAAAAAGAAACATATGAATTTAATAAAATTTTATTTAATCCAATATGTTAAAATACTATTTCAACATAGAATCAACATAAAATTATTTGTGATATATTTTACATTTTTTTCATACTAAACTTTGAAATCTAATGTGTTATCTTACACTTATGTGTGTCTCAATTTGGACTAAGTATATTACAAGTGCTCAATAGCCACATGTAGCTACTGGCTACCATATTGGACAGCTCAGGTCTAAACCTCAAGAACAAGAAGCTATATTGCATCATATGTGATGAATATGGTTCTTTGTATGTTAGAAGACTAAATACTATGGTATGCCTTTTATCTTAGATAATTGAATACTACAGGATAACTAACATTATAATGAAAAAACAAATGGCCACTGAATTTATATGGTATTTTTGTTTTTTTGAGGAGATCATGAGTTTCACTTACAGTCAGCTAATTCTCACAGTGCCTAAAATAGGCACCTTTGAAAGTGAGTTATGTCTTTAGATGTATCATTGGTAAATCACTCAAGGATTTCACTAGATGGATTAGGTAGCCAGAAGTTTTAAAGTGTAATTCAGTTTACATGACTTACCCTTGGAAAATAAGTTGCATGTTGGGAGAATTTCTTCCATTATATAGTAGTGAGGTACCTCATCATTTTGTGGCCTGTAAACATTTACTTATTTGCCATGTTGACAAATATATTGATCCTGCTGTACAGAAGCATCTTGAAAACCTAAAAGATGACTGTTATGTAATTTAATGAAAAATAGATGTTGAGGGGAAAAGTCAGCCACCGTATATGACTTCAGTATAGGAGCTAGAAATAATATACTTTGGAAAGTCTGAAGTATGTTATTAGTTTTAGAAAAAGACTAGTTAAGTAGTTTGAAAAACGTAAGATCTTCCAAGAAACTGATGATGCATACTGATGATGACTTACTGAGTTTGCTTTGGGAAAGCCCTGTAAGTCATGGAACTTACTGTGTATTTTAAGGACACCTTTAACCCTATCTATGAAATTCAGTCACCTTGAATTGTATATTGAAGCAGCGTGGTCAGGGAAAAATGAATTTCTCTGCTGCATGTGAGTGAAAGCACTTGATTACTTGTAAAGTCTTGGCCATCTCTGATGGTGATTATTATCTGTGGTTGTTTGTTGAGGGTTTTTTGTTTGTTTTTTTAAAGACTTATTTGGGATAAGCAAATGTTAAGTGTTACATAGTTAAAAAGATGTTCTTTTAGAGAGTATTCCATAAGAAAAGACAAGTAGTTCTACATTATTCTTGTTTATTGATACTTTTCTTCAGGAGCAAACAGTTTTAAAAATTAGACTAATTCATAGCAGAGTGATAGAGAAGTGGATATGCTGTGTGTAATAAGGAAGTGAATTGAATAAGGAATCAGTAAGTCAGAAGCAGCAGAGAAGGTAACATCTATTTTGTTTCCATGACCCAGGACTGTGTGTATACCAGTAAACACTTTAGAAAGTTTGTCAACCCTCTATGGTGAAATAGATCAGTGAGGGTTAAGATCATGTTTCTGACTTAACCATTCATGGGTTAAACCTATTGTCATTTTATATCTTGCTTTGAAATGAAGCTTTGGGAATTAAGGGGTTACCATCAAAGGGGTTTTCAAAGGGTGCTTTAAAAAGTTTGAGAACCATTGTTCTGTTATAATAAAAGTGGTCATGGGAGGCCTCCCTGAGAAAGCGATCTTTGAGCTATGGCTTAAAGGAGATGTGGGAACAACTATGGATCTGCATTGGGAGGAAGTTTCCAGGCCAAGGACACAAGGAATGCCACGCCTTTAATGCAGGAACATAGCTGGCAGGTTGGAGGACAGCATGGTGGCCAGTATGGCCACAGAAACAAAAGGGTTACCATCATTTATTCTCAGTCTTCTCTGTATTCTAGATACTTTTTATACAAACCTGACTTGAAATAAGGAAAATTGGAGAAAAAAATGTTACAGCAGAACAATGAGTTTCAAACTTTTAAAATCACTGTTTGGAAACAAATCCCAAAATATGAAATAAATAAAAGTGATGTTGCAGCTCAAAAAATGATAGGGACATGTCCAAAAGCCTCAGTTGTCAGCTCAAAGGGACTCCCACTGGCCAAATCTGAGAGAATTTGAGCTTCAAAATAATGAGAATAAATGTTAATCTATTAAATTAAAAAAAATCTATGAGTCCACACTTATAGTAAACAAAAAAATAAATAAGGGAATAGGGTACCATGTAATAAATGTAGGAGGAATGATAATGTTAGAAAGTCACCATTTTACAACCATTTTAACCACCAGGCAAGAATCATCAAGTTGGATGAGGGCTAAGATATTTACAAACTCTTAAAAGTATCTTTCCATGAATTATTCTTTAATTACTAAGGAAAAAAAGATATTTTACAGTGGAGTAACCTGGTAGACACTACTTTTAACTATGTAAGTAATTAATCAAAGTCAATATCACCAATAACTGGACAAACCCAATATTATTCGCTTCCAGATGTGATACACTGAAAAAAAACAGTATCATTTATATAATATTTCTGCCAAAAATATATAACCTAAATCTAATTATGAGGAAATATTAGACAAACCCAAATTGAGGGATTTTTACAAAGGAAATTGTTTGTACTATTTATAAATGTCAGTGTTGTGAAAGACAAAGGAAGGCTGATCTGGACCAGAGAATAAAATTGCTATAGAAGGAATTTTGGAGACAATTGGCAAAATTTAAATAAATTCTATAGATTAGATAACAGCATTGTGTCAATATTAAATTTCCTGAATTTGATTATCATACTGAGATAATGTAGGTGAATATCCTTGTTCTTGGGAAATCTACCCTGAAGTATTTAGAGGTAATGGAATAAGGTTTTGTAACTTTAAAACAATTCAGAAAATAAAAGATATACTGTATAAAGAGAGAAAAAAGAGGAGGAAAAGAGAGGAGGGGAGGGGTAGGAAAGAATGGTAAAGCAGTTGTGGCAAAATGTTAAAATCTGGGTTAAACACATAAAATAGTTATTTGTACTATGCTTATAACTTTTCTGTGTATTTAAAATTACTTCAAAACAAAAAGTGTACACAAAAAGTGATGGTGTGCTGGATGAATTAGGTCTACAACACTTTGTATTTGGTGTTGCTCCTTCACTTATTTTCTTCTAAACAGAACCTCTGAGGCACCCCTGAATACAATCTGAAAATCACTGCTCTTAAAATGATCATCCTTCCAGCTATGAAAACAGAGAAAGCAGAAAGTTTCACATGTAATAATGATTTTATATATGGAAGGAGATATCTAATATTTCACTACCTCTAGGAAGAGATTACTTGTTCTTTTAAATATTGCTAACGTGCAGAGATTGTTGGTAAATATTGATGGACACTTAAAAAAGCATATGGAAAAATTTTAAGTAATAGAGCAAAGTCTATATTTGGCCCAAGGGAATTCGAGGAATTCTAAGAGTGATTACCTGTAGGTAGTTAGGAAGAAATTTTTAAGGTAGCTGCAATAAAATTTAGTTTTTCTTTAGGTTTATATGTGCAACTGAAATGAGGCTTAGGAAGGCTCAGAGTGTGGAAATTCTAGTTTATGTTTATACTCATGGTAAGGGTGGCTGCTGTTATTAAAATGACAAGGTCATAGTGAACTTTGTAAATTTGAGGACAGATGATGAAAAAAATGATTCAGGGTAGATAAGAGAGCAGTCAAAGGAGCAGTGTTAAAAGTATCATACTTGTGGCCACTTCAGCAGTGGTCCTGAGTTAGTACCATCTAGGTACTTCTTGGAAATCTCATCCGTAACATCAGAGAGAAACCCTACCTGAGCCAGGTATTATGTTCCTGTGTTTACTAAAGTTAACAACATAATTTCTATGGTATATAGTACTTCAAGGAGAACAGAATTTGAAGGTCTAGAAAACACTGTGGAACTACTGAAATTATGGAATTGTTATAAGATGTGAATAGCAGATAGATCATTTTAATTTGGCTTCAAGGGAATTGTAGTTTTCTTAAAGGAAAAAAACAACAACAACAAAGGGGGACAAAATAAGTTATCTACTTTTAACCTAATTTGTGAGCTAAATACTAAAACCTTGTGAGATGAGAAATGATAAAAGAGGGAAAATTAGTGTATAAGACATGAAAGAACATTGTTTTTAGAACTGCCACAGTATATTGAAATTATAAGAGGTAGTTATGGCATAGAGAACAGACAAAGAATGAAAATAAACTTTGTTAAAAGTTAAATTATGCATACATCAAAATGAAGAAGGGAGGGCTTCCCTGGTGGTGCAGTGGTTGAGAGTCCGCCTGACGATGCAGGGGACACGGGTTCGTGCCCCGGTCCGGGAAGATCCCACATGCCACCAAGCAGTTAGGCCCGTGAGCCATGGCCGCTGAGCCTGCGCGTCCGGAGCCTGTGCTCCGCAATGGGAGAGGCCACAACAGTGAGAGGCCTGCGTACCACAAAAAAAAAAACCAACAAAAAAACACAAGTGGTATAAAAATGACTTTTTCTTAGATTTTCGGAGAAATATAAATTTAAAAAGGAATGTTAAATGGAGAATTATCTGTAATTTTAATCTTTATGGGTATGGTATGAAAGTAGGTAGAAGTAAACCGAGGAGGAAAGCATGTTGACAAAAGGAACTGTTATTCTTGGCAGTGTATAAACAGGGTACTTTGTAAAGTTCTGCCATAGAACCACCAATGCAATGGTTCTGTGCAATGCAGCATCAGTGGTAGCTGGAATAAAGGAATAGGAGAATGGATCATTTAATGACCACTTATAATAGTTATTACCCTCTGAGTTATGTTAAGGGCAACCAAATCCAGCACTCCAGGGCACAAGATGCTTGTCTAAAGGAGTTGGGACGAAGTTGTTCTTGTTGGTGTACCTTTGTTTGGCTATTCAGGGACCCTTTTTTCTCCAGGTATTATCTACTGCTGTCTGTAGAACTCAGACATGGAGGGCTCAATGGTTTGCTGGTCTTTAGAACATCCTGTATTTTAATGATCATGATAAATGCTTGGAGAGTATAGAAATGTTGGTGCTTCAGTGGAATTAATGACCACATCTGTCTTTTGATTGGTGTTTTCATTTGAATCATCATTTAAATGATTTACCCGTCACAGATTTTATTTAAAAGACTGTCTATATATAACATCTGACATTTTTGATTATTTTAACGGACTAGGTTTTAAACATTGGAACTACAGTTCTGCCCAGTGAAAAGCACAGGTGTTCTGACAAGCAATAATAGCAAATAAAATGTGGTATTTTTATTGTGTAAAATAGTATGGACACATATAGTACACACAAGGATCTACAATATAAGGCTGTTTAACGGCAATCAAATTTTAGTAGAATTTACTTGATTGTAACGTCTTCCTTTTAGGTTGGAATATGGTTTCTTAAAGAGGATCAGACAAATTACTCATTCTGGGAACAAAGACTTTTGAAAGCTGACAGCTTACTGGCAGTTATGATGAGCATTTATTTCAGGCTTATAAAACATATTAATCAAACTTGTTCACAGTATGGTGGTCCAAAGAGGGGTTATATTATTTTTGAGAGATACTTTAAATAACTGGAGAGCACTGGTAACATATTTTTCATGAATACAAAGCTACAATGTTTTTTTCTTCTAGATGAGTAAATACTTTTCTCGGGTTTAAAAAATGAAGAGTACTGCAGGAATCTGTTTATTACAAGACTATTTGCAAAAGACCTATGCACCATTCATTGAACCTTGAAAAACACTTGAAAATATGGGTTGCATTTGCAAACTTCAGTGTATGACATGGAAAGCTGGCAAGCTGCCTGGCTTCTACTTAAAGGATTGTCATTCTGGGAAAAATAAATTTCTCTAACTAGACAAAAGTCAATGTTTTCATGTTTTACTGCAATCAAACTGATAGAGCTGACAATTTAATGTCTCAACACTTAAAATATCTGGGGATAATCAGTTACCTCAATCAATCATAAACACAAATCCTTCTATTTTCGAAGCTTGTGTATCTGTGACTAAAGATATAAGACCGTTTGGTGAATCCCTTTCCCCACAACACCCCGTCCGTCATCTACCCCCACCATCCTCCTAATATTCCTGATCTGTCTTTATCTATGCAGATATGTGTACACATTATGCATCTGGAACTAACTTTTAACAACTCAAGTGTGATCAAATTTAGAAACTTTTCTTTCACTGTCCTGTTTTATTTAATTTTTATGGGTAGTTTATAGAATGTATGCCTGTCAAAAATGTGGAACTGTGCTGGCGTTCCCACTGAAGACATCATTATGAGTGAAAAAGTGCTCAAGGCTTTTTCAAAGTGGGTGCTGAAATGTACATTTCCTTCCTCTGACTCCAGGGGATGCTGGTAGCTACCCCAAACAGACAGGTATTTTGGGGTCAAATGGTGTAGGGCCAGGCCCTTAGGATTTCCTGGCAAGCACACTGAACATCTCAATTCTGGAAACTAATCATAATAATGATGATGATAAAGCAAGGGAGGCAGTGGCAACAACATAAAAAGCCGCCTGAGGAATTGGATTCCAGGTAGCTCTAGATTTGGCGGAGCTGACAGGTTCAGTTCACTAAGCTTTGGTATTGATAATGACGGGAAACTTCAGACAGTTTTAGAGATCTGTTTCTATTAAGCTATGCCGTGGTGTTTCTGCAACTTGAGAACAAGTTTACTGGGGCACACCATTCTTCTTTCAACATGGTAAGAATTGATGTGATTGGTGCTACATTCCTAACAGATAATTACTCTGAGCACTCTGTAAACCAGATTCCTTGTTTGAAGTATTCTTTTCTGTATTTTTTATGTATGGTGTATATGTGGGTATACGTATATATAGACAAACGCATTCACCACCACTGCCTCCTTTTTGCTTCTTTGATTATGTAGGGCTTTGCAGTCAAACTAAGTAGAGTTTTAGGACCCTTGGGGCAGCATCTTTTAGTTCCGCATCAGGCTGCGTTGCAAACAGTCAGTCTTGTTCTTGCACTCACTTGGCGGAAGTGCCATGACACGACTTGTGCAGTGCTTTGCTCTTGCCATGAAGCCTGGGTGACAAAAGTTTTTACAAGAAGCTGACTGTATTTGAGGTTATGAATATGCAATGACTCTCATTAGTATTGAAGCACCAGAACAGGGGCTGACATCCCCCGCCACTTTGAGTTGCTGCAGAATCGGCTAATGAATTGTCTTGCTCTTTCATGCACACAGTCTGCTGTTGTGGCTTCTAAGTTCCAAGGGGAGTTGCCCAGTTTGAGTAGACCATTGACTGCAGAAATTAATTGTCAGGAACTACTCTTGATTTTGTGAAATACTATTTAGACAGTGCCTTAGCTGGTCAAAACAGAAAAGCTATAAGCTTTGTATAAGATAGTATCATGAATAGGAAAATTTAGAAAGAGACATGAGAATGTATGTATGTTCTTATATACACAACTGTGTATAGATATGCTTCCATCCTGGATTACTGTACAGTAAGTATATCTAAATATAGATGAAATCAAGTAATAGAAATCTGACATTTTGTTCATTGGTCTATTATTCTTCCATACAGAACAAACAGAGATGATAGAAAATTCCCCAAATGAATAGGGTTGAAACACAAAGCTATTCCATCAACTCTTTACCATATTCTTTCTTTCTTTTTTATTCCTGGGTCTCTGCCAAACATTTTGCAGCTCATACACATACCATCTTTCATGAATATGTTACTGATAAGGATATGTTTCTAGCCACTGATTAAGATATCTGAGCTGATTTGCAGTGTGTAAGAAAATGCAAAAGTGCTCAGACATCATCTAGAATGGTCCCTTTTCAATAGGAGAAATTAAGTGTGTTTTTCCACACCCCTTCTCCCTTGAAATTTCCTTTCAACTAAAAGAGAACTTCTGTGGCTTGCTGCAGATTGTAAAGAATGGATTGAATTGAAATGGATAATATATGCTAAAAGGTAAGGGATATGTTGTAAGCTGTGCAAATAAGGCAGTGAACAAAGGGTAAGTCCTTATATTAAAGTGCTTGCTCTACACATTTATTTAATGAAAAGGCATCCCTTGCACAGAAACAGATATGTTATTTTTGTAGAGCTTTAGGGGGTAGTGTTACTATAATTGTCATATCTCAATGGAAACAAGAAAAAAAGCAAAGCCCAAGAATGTATACATATAAGAGTACCAAGTATGAGTGTAGCTTAAAATAAATGCAGTCTGACGAAAGTGGCTTAAGTATCATATATCAAACACTTGTTACCTCTGCTGGACTTAGTGACTTCACATGACTAAGACCAAATCAGTGATAAAATCTCAAGGAAGATGAAACCAGTGTAGGCCTTTGCAAAGACCATCAGTCATTCCACAGAGCTGTGATATTTGTTCATGTAATCCTTGGCTTCCCATTTAATGGACATAATACACCATCCACTCCTAGACCAAAGCCATCAAGGGAAATCTTTTTCTTTTCTTTCTTTCTTTTTTTTTTTAAATTGGACACAGGGAAGACAGCTTTGTTCAAGATGGCAGAGTAGAAGGATGTGCTCTCGCTCCCTTTTGCGAGAACACAGGAATCACAACTAACTGCTGAACAGTCATCGACAGGAAGACACTGCAATTCACCAAAAAAGATACCCCACATCCAAAGACAAAGGAGAAGCCACAAGGAGATGGTAGGAGGGGTGCAATCACAATAAAATCAAATCCCATAACCGCTGGGTGGGTGACCCACAAACTGGAGAACAATTATGTCACAGAAGTCCACCCATTGGAGTGAAGATCCTGAGCCCCATGTCAGGCTTCCCAACCTGGGGGTCTGACAATGGGAGGAGGAATTCCCAGAGAATCAGACTTTGAAGGCTAGTGGGATTTGATAGCAGGACTTCGACAGGACCGGGGGAAACAAAGACTCCACCCTTGGAGGGCACACGCAAAGTAGTGTGTGCATCAGGACTCGGGAAGGAGCAGTGCCCACATAGGAGACTGAATCAGACCTACCTGCCAGTGTTGGAGGGCCTCCTGCAGAGGCGGGAGGTAGCTGTGGCTCACTGTGGGGACAAGGACACTGACAGCAGAAGTTCTGGGAGGTCCTCCTTGGCGTGAGCCCTCCCAGAGTCTGCCATTAGCCCCACCAAAGAGCCTGTAGCCTCCAGTGCTGTGTTGCTTCAGGCCAAACAACCAACAGGGAGGGAACTCAGCTCCACCCATCAACAGACAATCAGATTAAAGTTTTACTGAGCTCTGCCCACCAGAGCAACACCTGGCTATACCCACCACCAGTCCCTCCCATCAGGAAGCTTGCACAATCCTCTTAGATAGCCTCATCCATGAGAGGACAGACAGCAGAAGCAAGAAGAACTACAATCCTGCAGCCTGTGGAACGAAAACCACATCCACAGAAAGATAGACAAAATGAAAAGGCAGAGGACCATGTGCCAGATGAAGGAACAAAATAAAACCCCAGAAAAACAATTAAATGAAGTGGAGATAGGCAACCTTCTAGAAAAAGAATTCAGAATAATGATAGTGAAGATGATCCAGGATCTTGGAAAAAGAATGGAGGAAAATCAAGAAGATGCAAGAAATGTTTAACAAAGACCTAGAAGAATTAAAGAACAAACAAAGATGAACAATACAATAACTGAAATGAAAAATACACTAGAAGGAATCAATAGCAGAATAACTGAGGCAGAAGAATGGATAAGTCACCTGGAAGACAGAATGGTGGAAGTCATTGCTGTAGAACAGAATAAAGAAAAAAGAATGAAAAGAAATGAAGACAGCCTAAGAGACCTCTGGGACAACATTAAACACCACAACATTTGCATTATAGGGGTCCAGGAGGAGAAGAGAGAGAGAGAAAGGACCCAAGAAAATATTTGAGGAGATTATAGTCGAAAACTTCCCTAACATGGGAGAGGAAATAGCCACTCAAGTCCAGGATGCGCAAAGAGTCCCAGGAAGGATAAACCCAAGGAGAAACATGCCAAGACACACAGTAATCAAACTGACAAAATTAAAGACAAAGAAAATTTATTAAAAGCAACAAGGGAAAAATGACAAGTAACGTACAACGGAACTCCCATAAGGTTAACAGCTGATTTCTCAGCAGAAACTCTGCAAGCCAGAAGGGAGTGTCATGATATATTTAAAGTGATGAAAGGAAAGAACCTACAACCAGGAATACTCTATCCATCAAGGCTCTCACTCAGATTTGATGGAGAAATCAAAAGCTTTACAGACAAAGGCAAAAGCTAAGAGAATTCAGCACCACCAAACCAGCTCTACAACAAATGCTAAAGGAACTTCTCTAAGTAGAAAAAACAAGAGAAGAAAAGCACCTACAAAAACAAACCCAAAAGAATTTTAAAAAATGGTAATAGGAACATACATATCAATAATTACCTTAAATGTGAATGGATTAAATGCTCCAACCAAAAGATGCAGACTGGCTGAATGGATACAAAAACAAGACCCATATATATGCTGTCTACAAGAGACCCACTTCAGACCTAGGGACACATACAGAGTGAAAGTGAGGGGGTGGAAAAATGTATTCCATGCAAATGGAAATCAAATGGAAGCTGGAGTAGCAATACTCATATCAGATAAAATAGACTTTAAAATAAAGAATGTTATAAGAGACAAGGAAGGACACTACATAATGATCAAGTGATCAATCCAAGAAGAAGATATAACAATTATATATGCACCCAACATAGGAGCACCTGAATACATAAGGCGAACGCTAAGAGCTATAAAAGAGGAAATCGACGGTAACACAATAATTGTGGGGGACTTTAACACCTCACTTACACCAATGGACCCATCATCCAGACAGAAAATAAGGAAACACAAGCTTTAAATGACACAACAGACCAGATAGATTTAATTGATATTAATAGGACATTCCATCTGAAAACAGCAGATTACACTTTCTTCTCAAGTACACACAGAACATTCTCCAGGATAGATCACATCTTGGGTCACAAATCAAGCCACAGTAAATTTAAGAAAATTGAAATCATATCAAGCATCTTTTCCAACCACAACACTATGAGATTAGAAATGAATTACAGGGGAAAAAAACGTAAAAAACACAAACACATGGAGGCTAAACAATACGTTACTAAATAACCAAGAGATCGCTGAAGAAATCAAAGAGGAAATAAAAAAATACTGAGAGACCAATGACAATGAAAACATGATGATCCAAAACGTATGGGATGCAGCAAAAGCAGTTCAAAGAGGGAAGTTTATAGCAATACAATCCTACCTTAAGAAACAAGAAAAATCTGAAACAATCTAACCTTACGCCTAAAGGAACTAGAGAAAGAAGAAAAAACAAAACCCAAAGTTAGTAGAAGGAAAGAAATCATAAAGATCAGAACAGAAATATATGAAATAGAAACAAAGAAAACAATAGCAAAGATCAGTCAAACTAAAAGCTGGTTCTTTGAGAAGATAAACAAAATTGATAAACCTAGCCAGACTCATCAAGAAAAAGAGAGAGAGGACTCAAATCAATAAAATCAGAAATGAAAAAGAAGTTACAATGGACAATGCAGAAATACAAAATATCCTAAGAGACTACTACAAGCAACTCTATGCCAGTAAAATGGACAACCTGGAAGAAATGGACAAATTCTTAAAAAGGTATAACCTTCCAAGACTGAACCAGGAAGAAATAGAAAATAGGAACAGACCCATCACAAGTAACGAAATTGAAACTGTGATTAAAAATCTTCCAACAAACGAAAGTCCAGGACCAGATGGCTTCACAGGTGAATTCTATCAAATATTTAGAGAAGAGCTAACACCCATTCTTCTCAAACTCTTTCAGAAAACTGCAGAGGAAGGGAAGGAACACTCCCAAACTCATTCTACGGGGCCACCATCACTGTGATACCAAAAGCAGACAAAAGTACCACCAAAAACGAAACCTACAGACCAATATCACTGATGAACATAGATGCAAAAATCCTCATCAAAATACTAGCAAACAGGATCCAGCAACACATTAAAAGGATCATACATCATGATAAAGTGGGATTTATTCCAGGGATGCAAGGATTCTTCATTATACACAAATCAGTCAATATGGTGATACACCATATTAACAAGTTGAAGAATAAAAACCATATGATCATCTCAGTAGATGCAGAGAAAGCTTTTGACAAAATTCAACACCCATTTATGATAAAAGCTCTCCAGAAAGTGGGCATACAGGGAACCTACCTCAACATAATAAGGGCCATATATGACAAACCCACAGCAAACACCATTCTCAATGGTGAAAAACTGAAAGCACTTCCTCTAGGATCAGGAACAAGACAAGGATGTCCACTCTCGCCACTATTATTCAACATAGTTTTGGAAGTCCTAACCTTGGCAGTCAGAGAAGAAAAAGAAATTAAAGGAATCCAAATTGGAAAATAAGAAGTAAAACTGTCACTGTTTTCAGATGACATGATACTATACATAGAGAATCCTAAAGATGCCACCAGAAAACTACTAGAGCTAATCAATGAATTTGGTAAAGTTTCAGGATACAAAATTAATGCACAGAAATCTCTTGAATTCCTATACACCAACAATGAAAGATCAGAAAGAGAAATTAAGGAAACAATCCCATTCACCATTGCAACAAAAAGAATAAAATACCTAGGAATAAACCTACCTAAGGAGGTCAAAGACCTGTACTCAGAAAACTGTAAGACACTGATGAAAGAAATCAAAGATGATACAAACAGATGGAGAGATATACCATGTTCTTGGATTGGAAGAATCAATACTGTGAAAATCACTATACTACCCAAAGCAAACTACAGATTCAGTGCAATCCCTATCAAATTACCAATGGCATTTTTTACAGAACTAGAAGAAAAATTCTTAAAATTTGTATGGAGACACAAAAGACCCCGAATAGCCAAAGCAATCTTGAGGGGAAAAAGTGGAGCTGGAGGAATCAGACTTCCCAACTTCAGACTATACTAAAAAGCTACTGTAATCAAGACAATATGATACTGGCACAAAAATAGAAATACACATCAGTGGAATAGGTTAGATAGCCCAGAGATAAACCCATGCACCCATGCTCAACTAATCTATGATAAAGGAGGCAAGGATATACAATGGAGAAAAGACAGTCTCTTCAATAAGTGGTGCTGGGAAAACTGGACAGCTACATGTAAACGAATGAAATTAGAACACTCCCTAACACCATACACAAAAATAAACTCAAAATGGATTAAAGACCTAAATGTAAGACCAGACACTATAAATCTTTTAGAGGAAAACATATGCAGAACACTCTTTGACATAAATCACAGCAAGATCTTTTTTGACCCACCTCTTAGAGTAACGGAAATGAAAACAAAAATAAACAAATGGGACCTAATTAAACTTAAAAGCTTTTGCACAGCAAAGGAAACTATAAACAAGATGAAAATACACCCTCAGAATGGGAGAAAATATTTGCAAATGAATCAATGGACAGAGGATTAATCTCCAAAATATATAAACAGCTCATGCAGCTCAATATTAAAAAAATAAATAACCCAATGAAAAAATGGGCAGAAGACCTAAATAGACATTTCTCCAAAGAAGACATACAGATAACCAGGAGGCACATGAAAAGCTTCTCAACATCACTAATTATTAGAGAAGTGGAAATCAAAACTACAATGAGGTATCACCTCACACTAGTTAGAATGGGCATCATCAGAAAATCTACAAGTAACAAATGCTGGAGGGAGTGTGGAGAAAAGGGAACCCTGCTGTACTGTTGGTAGGAATGTAAATTGATACAGCCACTTTGGAGAACAGTATAGAGGTTCCTTAAGTAACTAAAAATAGAATTACCATATGACCCAGCAATCCCACTACGTGGCATATACCCAGAGAAAACCATAATTCAAAAACACACATACACCCCAATGTTCACTGCAGCACTATTTACAATAGACAGGTCATGGACACAACCTAAATGCCCATCGACAGAAGAATGGATAAAGAAGATGTGGTGCATATATACAATGGAATACTACTCAGCCATAAAAAGGAATGAAATTGGGTCATTTGTAGAGATGTGGATGGACCTAGAGACTGTCATACAGCTTGAAGTAAGTCAGAAAGAGAAAAATGAGCATCATATGTTAATGCATATATGTGCAATCTAGAAAAATGGTACAGATGAACCGGTTTGCAAGGCAGAAATAGAGACACAGATGTAGAGAGCAAACCTATGGACACCGAGGGGGCAAGCGGGGGAGGGGTGGAGGTGGGATGAATTGGGAGATTGGGATTGACATATATACACTAATATGTATAAAATAGATAACTAATAAGAACCTGCTGTTTAAAAAATAAAATTAAGGGACTTCCCTGGTGGCGCAGTGGTTGAGAGTCCGCCTGCCGATGCAGGGGACATGGGTTTGTGCCCCGGTCCGGGAGGATCCCGCATGCCATGGAGCGGCTGGGCCCGTGGGCCATGGCCACTGGGCCTGCACATCCAGAGCCTGTGCTCTGTGACGGGAGAGGCCACAGCAGTGAGAGGCCTGTGTCCCGCAAAAAAATTAATAAATAATAAATAAATAAAATTAAGAAAAATTGGACACAGGGAAGACCAATCATATCTGATCACATAACAAGCTACTAAATTAGTCAATTTAATTCCTAAATTTGCATTCTTGTTGCATTTTACTGTCAGTATAGGGCTTTAAAAACTTCCTGTTTTAAGACGCCTATATAATCAGAAGTAAAGTACCTTTATAATCACTCACAAGAATTTTCTGATTTCTCTGTGCTGTTTTCCTAGGTATCCAAACATTAGAAAAGGTCTACTTGTTATGTTGAAATAAAGTATTCAACTCATACAGAACACATTCAGATTTTAAAATATAAAAGTGGAAAAAGTTTAGCTGAAACAATTATATATAAGCATAAAGTATTCAAATTTAATGGAAATATTAACCAATATCTGTTACTATGAATATGAGAATCACAGTATAAGTGAAAATACTTTAGTTTTAATTGCATAGTTTTAGAAAACTATGGTGGTTTTACTTTGGCTTGCAATTTGTCTCTGCATTCTAGACTTTGTGATGACTGTGAAAACATTATTTATGAAAGGTTTATTCAAATATAATTTGGTGCTTATTGCTTTTATCAAATATTGGAGTCTAATGAAATAAAATGCAAGGTACTTGTGCTTCTGAGTCCTTTCTGAGAATCATTTATTACACCTCCTTTTCTGTACACAACTACAATACAGTTGTAACAGCAGGCAAAACAATATGTTATGTTGTTTCTATTCATTTTAAGCTGTCCTGCTACATATTTGTAGTAGAATTTGGACACTTGCAAGGGAACAGCTAATATACATATGGATTTAGGCAATTATCTGATTCCTTTTTCTAGCTCTGTAGCCATATATATTCATAATTAATATTCTGACATAGTTTTATGAAGTGGACCAAGAATTGGAGTATTCTAAGGCAGACCAAGCACCAGGAAATCAGAGACAACTTTCTCTCCCTCCCTCTCCTTCCCTCTCCCTCCCTCTCCCACCCTCCCCCTCCCTCTCCCTCCCTCCCTCTCCCTCTCTCTCCCTCCCTCTCCCTCTCTCTCTCTCTCTCTCTCTCCCCCCCCTCCGTGTCTCTCTCTCTCTCTCTCTCTCTCTCTCTCTCTCTCTCTCTCTCTCTCTCTCTCTCTCTCGTACACTCACCTCACAGGGGGAAAGAATGAGAGAGGAGTTCAGCCTTTGATGAGCTTATCTAAAATTTTGCCACCATAAGTTATTTTAATTTGAACGTTTGTGTAAATTTTGTGCTTTCTGCTTTAGTATTATTTTGATTTTGATTTGTGTGTGTGTGACACCATAATTTTTCAGTTCTTAGGGTCTCTAGAGGTCTTAATCTGAACTTGAATGGACCAGTGAATTTGCCATCAGCAAATGCTACTTATACATTTTCTTGCCAGCCATAAATTAATATTTATTGAGTACAGTCTGGGTGCTGGGAGTGGGGAGAGGTGGATTAGGAGAATCCTGGGTACCAGGAAGTTTACAGTGGAGCTAGAGTGAAAGAAAGCAGGAAAATAGTGGAGATTCATTTATAGGGCTAGATATCAACAAATGTAGATTGATCTAGTGCACATTAAGTGCAGAAGTGTTCCAGAGTTGCCATTGAGGTGTGAGAACAGCCTCAGGAGGGACGACTGTAGAGACTTCTTATAGGAGGCAAGTTCCTACTTGGATTTTGGAGGTTTAAAGATTCTATTAAAATGTAGTAAATTTGGCTTAACTTTGAAACAGGACTTCAGTGTGTCTAAACTCACTTTATATTGATTTCAATGGTAACATTTTCTTTAGAAGTGATACAATTTGAAGTTTAGAATTGTGTGTTTGTAATGTGCTTTTCATTTTTTTCACTTAAAAATTGTTTCCTTGGGAGAAAAAAATCTTGTTTACCACAGCTACCCCTGTTAAATGTAGAAGGAAAAACGTGAGGGAATTAAAAAGATTAGCGTAACATCATTTTTAAAAACTCTTATTTTTCCTTAACTCTCTCCCCAGTAGTCTGGCTTGAGTATATGTATAAATGTTGACTCCATATTGATGCCCAGCAAAATTATGCAGAAATTCCTAAGTCCTGTATCATCAGATATAGTCACTGTATACTCTGGGGGCGGGGGGGGGATTTTACTCCATCGTGGGGTCCCTGAATACTGATGCAACTGTGTAATTACTAGCCACAGGCCTGGCTCTCAGTTAAATTGTGAAGTTTTTAAGCTATTATCCCTTTCTTTACTTCCACACTATTCTTCTTCTTACCTTTTCCCCCCAACTCTCCTCAGATGTTAACGATAAAGGCTTGAGGTTACTCCATCCCAGGTCATTTGCTTTTCTAAGAGGAGACTCTGGGGTTTGATGTGTGTGAGGTGTATGGTAAGCACTGTGCTAGGTTCTTTACATATGTTACTGCAACACAGATACCTCTGTATGGATGTAAAAGACTGGTGCAGAGAAACGTATTAAGTAAGTTGTTAGGATCACACAAATAGCTAGGTTTTGAGTCCTAGTGTTTCAGACTCCAAAGCCTATGCTCTTTGCACTACAGCAAAACATTTTAGGACCTAGGATAATCTATGCTGGAAGTTTAGGCTTTGTGCCAGTTCCACAGGAAAAATGCTTTTGACTGGGAGCATTGCCCTAGTGCCCTTCAAATTAGATGAGGTGGATCTAATTAGTCCTCCTAACTCATAAAGTCAGTTTTGTATAGTTGCATCTTAAGTCTTTAAATGTAGTCTTATTTGAGGAAGACTTTAAATCTTTGTTTTGAATTTTTTCAATTAAATTCAATTTAGTGAATATTTATTGAATGCCTATTCTTTTCCAGGTACTATGCTGATGGTACAAAGACAGTCTAGTTAGGGAGACATTATAAGTAGCTATAATACAATTCACTGAATGCTATAATAGATGCATATACAAGGGATCATGGAAACATACGAAGGTATAATTAATTTGAGGGAAGATGTCAGGGAATGTTATATTTGAGCAGAACTTTGAAGGACAAGAAGTAAGAATTTGCCAGAAGGAGGTTGATAATTCATTTCAGGTGATGGGAATAGCATGAGCACATGTGTGAATATGTCTGGCATGTTTGGGATGTGGTAAGAGTGGTAGATTGTAAAAATGGTCACAAGTTCTTCCCTTTCCTGCATCCAACTCCTGGAAATGTGATACTGAAAATCCTTCCATTAAGAAGTGGAGTCTGTTTCCCCATCAGTGAATTTGGGTTGATCATGTGACTGACTTTGGCCAATGGACATTAGTAAATATGAAACCAGCAGAGACTTGAGAAGTGCTTGTGCAGTGGGGCTTCTGTACTTGGAACCCTGAGATCATATTGTGAATGAGCCCAGCTTATCCCGCTGGAGGATAAGTAGCCACCTGAAGGAGAGCAGAGGCTCTGGCTGATAGTCTGCTAAGCACTAGACCTGTGAGTGAGATCACCTTGGGTTATTTAGTTACCAGCTAATCCACCATTGACCATGGACACAGGGAGAGTCCTGGGGAAATCTGTTGTCAGCCTGGACAGGATGACCCACCTAAGTTACACAATTATGAACAAAATTAAATGTTTTACCCATTAGGTTTGGGGTGTTTTGTATCAGCTAAGCTAATCCACAAAAGGTCTGAGTAAAGTGCAGGGAATGTAGGAAGAAGAAGTAGCTGAAGATGATGTGTAACGTTTACAATATCACGTTAAGAAGTTTGGACCTATTTTGTAGGACTAAGCTTCCCAATACTTCACTGACTCGTGTACCACTTTTATCTTTTAAAAAATGTCTGGGGCTTCCCTGGTGGCTCAGTGGTTAAGAATCCACCTGCCAATGCAGGGGACACGGGTTCGAGCCCTGGTCCGGAAAGATCCCACATGCTGTGGAGCAACTAAGCCCATGTGCCACAACTACTGAGCCTGTGCTCTAGAGCCCATGCGCCACAACTACTGAGCCCATGCGCCACAACTACTGAAGCCTGCGTGCCTACAGCCCTTGCTCTGCAACAAGAGAAGCCACTGCAATGAGAAACCTGTGCACAGCAATGAAGAGTAGCCCTGCTCACCGCAACTAGAGAAAGCCATGTACAGCAACAAAGAACTGAAGCAGCCAAAAGTAAATAAATAAAATAAATAAATTTTAAAAAATGCCTGCATACTCCGAGTTAGATTTTTATTTAAATTGTCCAATTTTTATACAACAAATTACTTTAAATTCAAACTTAATATTAACTTAAAATCCCAGTTCGATGTGTTAATTCTACTTTTTTTAAACCTATTAAAAATATAAATATATAAAAAGTTGGTCTATTTGGTATCAAAAATCATCTTGTATATTTTGAGTGCTGCATTCTAGGATTTCCTGCTATAATCAGTAGGAATCAGGATCATGAGGAGAATAATTTGGAGTGGAGAGGCTGCTGGTAGGGAGGACTGAGGAGGCTGCTGCGGAGGCCCAGATGGGGTCTGGCACATGTGACAAACTAAGATGTGTCCTTGAGGAAGAAGAGGAAGTGTCTGGAAACAGATTTGTTGTATGTGGGGTGGGAATGGGGGATGTGAAGTATCCACTGAGTGGATACTAGTAAGAAAGGGAAGAGAAGAAAAAAAATAAAGGTAATAGATCTGATGTTGCACTTACGGAGTGTGACTTAATAGGTCATTTGAAAACAGAGGCCCACCAGGCATTTGCACATGTAAAATGTTCTTTTGAGCCATGTGGCTTGTGGGATCTTAGTTTCCCCACCAGGGACTGAACCCGGGCCACTGCAGTGAAAGTGCCGAGTCCTAACCACTGGACCTCCAGGGAATTCCCTTAAAATGTTATTTTTGAAATCATCAACATACAGGTGATAATATCATCAAGAGGAAGTGTTTAGTCCAGAGATCTTCAGCTTATTCTTGTTTGTTTTTTTTTCATCCCCAAACTTTTATGGGATATGATTTACTCCAACTAGGAATAGTGAGTGATTCACATAGGTAATGATTCCCAAACGGGGGTGGAAAGTACCTGTATAGTTTTAAAAAATGTCCCCCATACGATTTTGATATACTACCCTTCACTCCTCCTTGATTTAGTGGGAGATGAGGACAGGGCTGTGGAAAAGGAATTAGTGAAAAGGGACAGAGCAGGCTAAGAAGTAGACTCCTCTAAGAGGGAGAGAACTTTTACATATGTGAAGGAACTTTAAGATGAAGGGACAAGCCATGGTACTAAATTCTG
This sequence comes from Mesoplodon densirostris, assembly GCF_025265405.1. Classification (NCBI taxonomy): domain Eukaryota; kingdom Metazoa; phylum Chordata; class Mammalia; order Artiodactyla; family Ziphiidae; genus Mesoplodon; species Mesoplodon densirostris. The sequence continues at coordinate 76,805,016 of NC_082663.1, read as the reverse complement.
CAGAGAAATCCAGTAGTTTGAAGATTATTCTTTAAGCAAAACTGGTTTATCACAGTATATAATACTTGGCATATAATAGGAGCGCAGTAAATGTTTGGGTAAATGATTTATGTAGAACTGTTTTGTGTTTGAAAAGCTTCACAAGCCTTAAATATTCAAGTCAGGATATGTAATTGTACTGCTTTGGGCTCCAAAATCAATGTGGGTTTTAAAAATTTTGTTTCTCTGTCCATGATCAGTGACTTAGATATATGCCCACTAGGGCACCATAGTCCTGATCTCAGTGCAGAACAATGTTTGAGGCTGTTTTCAAGAAATACTGTCAGTCAGCATCCTTGTTACGGCCACTGTACGCTTAGGCCTCCTAACCTTTACCACCTATGGCTCCCAGGAGTAAATTGTGTGTCTTATGATGGTTTGGGTTGATGGAGTGAATATACTTGACTGGCAGAACAGGAACGCCATTGGCCTGTCTGGCTCTCAGGTAATTTTTACATTCATAATAGCAGCTTCTTTTATTACTGTGATTATTCTTAAAATGACATAAATTTCTACCAGATCAGGACAGCAGTTTCCTCAGACCATGATTTGGTGCTGATGCGGGATACTCAGAGCACGCTCAGCAGTACACACTGGTTTGACATCTGGCATCCATGACTCCTGTGAGATTGGCTTCCCTCTAGATGTGCCCTGAAAGCATCCCTGCTGTGCCCCTTCTGTCCAAGTGTAAACGCATCACAGGAAACGAACAAGTAAAGATTCAAGTTTTATGGAAGGAATCGAGAACCCCTCACCCAGCTGAAAACCCGGGTTTTGGTGTCCAGGAAATTTGACCAGCCGTTTGGGTAGAGGCTGTTGTCTGTGGCACCTTAGTCCCCTTCTCCTTCTAAGCTTCTCACATGCTGTCCATAGCCTCTATTCTAAGTCATCCAGCTGAGGAAAATTGCTTCAGGACCTTTAAAATGTGAAATAACGGTTGTCTTTTACTGGATTCATTAGTGCAGCTGGATTTAGTTATTTACAGTTGTAAATTTGGCACTGTTTTTACTGAGGTAGGGGACTCTGTAAAATAATTGAAGCAGTCTAAAGCTAAACCTATAAATAATTATTCATTTCCACTTGTTTTAATATGGAGATAAAAATATTAAAATGATTAAAGAAAATAGGTATATAACAAGGGAGTTAAGACACCAAAGTAAAAGTAAGAGTAAGAAGCCTTTTCACATTTCCCTTGCGACCGTCTTCCCAATTCCATTTTCGCTTCAGTCTAATGAATGTATTTTAAATAAAATTCACATACTCTCTTTGCTCTCTGTCTTCCTACTACTACAAATATCGGCTCAGTCCCTCTTTCAGATCCACTTCAAGGAAATGCAGACTTGAAAAACTCTCCCCCATGGTTTTGTCTGAACTAGCTGCCGTTCTGCAGCACACTGGATCCAGTTGCTGGAGTGGGGGAACCCGAGAGGTGAGTGAGCGAACGAGCGAGCAAGAGCAGCCACTTAGCTGAGTGAGTCAGGCGGGCCTGTGTGAAAGGATGTAGGTGAGCCAGAGACTAATGGGAAAAATAGGGGTCTTCATGAATTTTGATGTGGGGAAATCTGAAAGGTTCTTCTGCGTGCCAGGGTATTTGAATATTTGGGAAACAGCTGGCTGGGCTTTGGGAGAGTGCCTCTCGATTCGCCTCGTCAGATGTTCAAAGATAAAATGAGGCAGCCAGCACGCCAGCACATAGCTCATATAGCCTTGCAGTCAGTTTTGAATTTAGATTTGAATTGTGATATCAATGTCATGGTGGCACATGCTTTGAGAAGGTACTTACAGAGAATAATTGAAAGATTCAGTGTGAAGCTTCTGAAAGTTGTAATTTAAAGTTCCAGAAGCCTCCATATTACTCTCACCATTAAAATTTAAAATGACAGCAGCCCAATTATGTATGGTTATTTTCTTAAATAAAATCATATTTCTACCCCAAGTGAAAGATTCATTGCTGCCCATTAATCTCTGTCAGGAGAACCAATCTCAATTGCGTCCAGTGTTAGCAGCTAAGATGGCTCGCTTTATCCTGGAGACAATGAAGCGACTGGGGGAAGCCGAGCTCTGGAAGTCCTCCGGAGGAGCTGGACTTGCAGCAGGCTGATTTGCATGATAATCACCATTATGGATCCTCTCTGGTGCCAGCCTCCACACTTAACCAAGTGCCGTATAACTTTAGTAGCAGCCGAGAAGCCCAAGTAAGGGCTGTAGCACACGTTTTACAAAACCTGAATGATGTCAAAAACTGCTAGTTAAGAGAGGGCAGCTGGTTGTAAAACTAAACCACACTGAGGCATGGAGACTAGGAATGTAACTTAAAAACCTGATGAAGGATATAACTTCGGGGACTGTTGAAAGATATAAAGCTTTTCCATCTTTTTTTAAACTCACAGAAAACTGTTTACCAGAAGAATCTGTTTACCAGAAGGACTTTTGTGGCCATTGAAACCATGGCATGAAAATAGATCAGTGAAAACAGAAACTTTTTCCAATGCAGAAATTTTAGTCTCTATCAGTTAAAAGTATGGAGCCAGACTTTTAGACTATGAATCTTTCCACCAGTTTCTTTGGTCTGTTTCATTTTACTTTATACTGCGCTGTGATTTGGGGAATATAGTGTAATGGTAGCAGAATTGCAATGAAAAATTGCATGGGGCTGGTCAAGCTTAAACCATTGTTATTCATTAAAACCTTTATTCCTTAGTGTTCCCAGGGACAAAGGAGCACGTGAATCAGTAATATTATGATGCATGATGTTGAATGATATAGAGTATATATACATCAGTGTAATCTAAGCAGTGTCTTATAAATAATAGATCACATAATTTCTCAAAGGTTTCACAGTATGATAAAACATTTACAGGTAGGTCTTGGTTCTTCTGAGTTTTGTCATGACTTTAGTACAGCCAGTCCTGTGGCAGTTTGCAAGTTTAATTTTGTTGTCTGGCTGTAGCCCTAGAATCTCTCTACCTTTTTATATAGCTGATCCTGTGTTATGAACTCAATTTTTTCCTTCAACTCTGCCTCAAATCACTGTGGCTTTTCCTCTTTCTTCCCTTTTATTTATGTCTCAGTAAGAGGCATCCAACTTCACTTGTGTCCGTGATTCCACCACTGTGCTTACATTCTTGCTGTAAATTATTTTGAGTTTTCTACTTTCCACATTTGACATTTTGTTGGCTTCATCCTTAAAAAAAAAAAAAAAATTCCTAAATTCCCTACTCTGTTTCCTTTCTTTCAGTTCTTCCTGACTTGTCTACTCTCTTGCTTCTGGCTTCTCACCATTTACTCTTTAACCTATTGCAAGGTAGATTGAGCCACCACCACTACTATTTTCTCAGACAAAGATTATACTCCTTCTTAACAGACCACTTATCTCACTCTGCCCTAGAAGAAGACCAACTTACCTAATGGGTAAATTTGGAGTAAATAAGTGAGCCAGCTCAGCTTACTGCCACCCTCCTTCTAGCTGTAGAAGGGCCTGCCTACTGAGAGCCACATTCTCCCTGAGGCTGGGAGCCCACCCCAGCCCAGCACTGGCTTGGCTTGTGGAGATGGCCTGATTCTGTAGTTTAGACAGCTAGGCTTGTTTTGGCTTTCACACTAAGCTACTTCCTTCACCCTGGTCTCAATCAGTAAGTAATAAAGGTTATATTCTAGCCTCTCATCTGTTTTATTTTTGTATTACTTCTAAACTTGTTTGGAATGCAGGAGAGGAAGGGTGTCTCAATGTTGGGGAATTGCTTAGAAATCTAAATGAATACAACAATGTGTACAAGTAAAAAGTGAAAGTCCTCCTTTCCCGATCTCACTTTCCAGAGGCTTGGTTCCTCTGCCTCTCTCTCTTTCCCCACTTTGTAAGGATATAGCAAAAAGGTGGCTGTCTATAAGCCAGGAAGCAGGTCCTCACCAAGAACCAAATCTACTAGTACTTTGATCTTGGACTTCCCAGCCTCCAAAACTATGAGAAATAAATGTTTCAGTCACCCAGTTCATGGTATTTCTTATAGCAGCCCAAGCTGACTTATTCTTCCTGATTTTTCTATGCATGTGCAAATATATAAGTATATAATAGAAGTATTTCTACCTGAATGTCACATAACAGAAATATACATAGCCATATATTTATACTTATAGCTCTCTAAAACAGATCTTTTTGATTCATATATTTCCATATTCTCCATATATATATTTATTTATATACATACACAGTTGTATTTTCCCCCCAAATGGTAACACACTATATGTTTTGTTCTGCGTCTTCCTTTTTTCACTGAACTCCTTTTCATGTCAAAAGAGACTGGACTTAAAAAATTGTTCACAACCTAAAAGTTGAGAGTTATGTTTTATTCAGTGGGAATTTTTAGGACTTCAAGCCCGGGAGGCAGCACTTCCAGTAACCCTGAGAGAACTGCTCCGAAGAGGAAATGGGGGAGCCAGGTTACACAGAAGTTTTGTAACAAAGGGCAGGTAGTCGGAACATCAAAAGGTTATTGTAAATTAAAGAAAAGCAGATATCCCAAGTTAAGGAACTTAGCGCTTTTCTTAGTATGGGAAGATGCAAGAGTCTGGGCTCACTGAAATCATTCCTCAGCTCTCCAGGGCCAGTATCCTGTGTTTTCACATTCTGAGTTTCCTCAGGGCCCAGGGTAGGCAGTGGCTACAGTCTGATGGCTGCTAGATGGCAGGTATTCTTTTCTTCCTGAGTTTCCTCAGGGCTCACGGGCTCACGTTGGAGGACTGCAGTCGCTGATGAATGTGACATCCTTTGTTTACTGATATGGCAGGAAATATTCCTTTTCTCAAGACATATCTTATTATTTTTAATGGCTGCATGGTGTTCTTTGGTTGGGATGGTCCTTAATAAACCATTCTTCAATTGCTGGCCATTTAGATCATTTCACATTTTTGCAATTAAAAACAATGTTGTAGTGAACATGGTAGTGTTTTTATTTTTATAAACTTGTACTAGTATTTCTGTAGGGAAGATTCCTAGAAGTGGACTTGCTGGGTGTCTCTTAAGATTTAATTGATTAATAACAATCAGAGACTCATAGGCTGGGAAGGATTCTGAGAACTCAGAGCTTATCCCATGCTCACAGGGTAGGATGTTTTCTTCTCACTCTGACTTTGAAAAGTTCACAGGATGAGACTCCATGTTCTTTTTCAGGAATACCTTACAATGACTTGAAATCAACTGTAAAAGAAACAGTAATAGTTATGATGCTGTGGCTGAGTGAGTTGGAAGTGAAAGTGAAAGGCAGAATCCTAAAGTAATACACACTTCGGTGAGCCCGGTTTGCATGCCAGTCAAGCAACACAAGATGCAGGATTATCAGAGTTATGGCAGTTTCAGATAGTTGGATCAATTAACATTCATATAGTAGGGAAGTTATACCTTGTACTTCATGTAGAGTAGCAATGGGAGGTTAGTTCACTCTGGGTGTCTGAGACTGCAAACCTATCCCTTAAGATGGCCGTCAGCTAACGGGCCCCTACTTTAAGCCTTGGCTCTATCACTAGGAAGCAGGTGACCTATTGAGAGTCTAGCCAGACTACACATGATCTTAAATCTGATTCCACCCCCTACCCCACAGTGCATCATACCTGAACACATAGCTGGGCTGCCCTTCACCTGGGTTGTTTCGCTTATGTCCCAAGGCTGTTTCCCTTGCAGAGAGGCACGTGGCAGCTTATTTACAAGCTGACCTAAAGAAAAGAAAAACAAAAAAACATGATGTAATGTGACAGAGCTGTGGGATCCTGACTGTTTCAGGTAGCCCCCTCCAAAGCAAGTACGATTTGTTTAAAATCTTTGCAACACCGTGATGACCTCTGTGGCAAAACCCTGTGTATCAAGGACTTGTCTCTCAGAGTGGACATGTTCTTGACTGTTACAACGTATACATTTTTCCCACTTGGGGTGCACATGGAAGCATGTCTTCATTAGAAGCAACTGCAGCGTGAGTAGTAAAGACGACCATGTTAAACAGCTAGGAATTTTCACCTAATTGCACATTTATACAACATTCCAAAAGGATCAGGCAGCCTGGCTATGTCATATCATTTCAGTGCTCACCAAAGCGATTTGAAATGGACTTTTAATTATTATTGCTGATTTGCTATGGCTGTATTCCTTAATATGAACATCTGATTAGGATTAATTTTCTTTAATTGATGAATAGAGCACTTACACTTGTAGGGTTGCACTTGTTGTTACATATTGGCATATGTACTGTATTGTGGTGTTGGCATATGCTATGTATTATGACTTTTTTCTAGAGTGCTAATTACAGGCACTTCTTATCTGTTTTAGTTTTGAGGTCATTGTTCTTCCTTCCTTCACCTTTGTGTGGCTTTTTAGATTTGTTAATGGAGATAGAGCAGGGCTAAGTGACTATTAAACTCTTTTCTCTATACAGTAAAACCCATTAACATGGACCTCACTAAATTTGGAATTTATGATAATGAGGGCAGGGCCTGGGTTAAAGTTTACTTTTGCATTGTCTCTGAACTAAAGCTTTGCTGAGCTAATAAATAGTATACATATAATCACAGGAGAATGGCACTCTTACTTTTAAAAGCAGACTTTTCTAGCACTCTAGAGAAAGGCCTTGCTGTAGAGGTAATAAGGTAGTGTGGAGATGGCAGAGTGCAAAGACTGTGCCACATACTAGTTTTGTGACCTTAGACAAATTTTACTTAGCTTCTCTGAGTATCTTTTCCCTCATCTATAAAATGGAGACATTTATCTAATTTATGGGGGTTGCTGTGAGGGTTAGATTTAATACAAAGTACCTGGTATGTACTTCATAAATGGCAGATAATTATTACCAAGCTAAAATAATTGGTGAGCTAATTTCAAATACTTCTTATTTTTTTAAGTAAGGCAGGGTTCCTCGGCACTTCAGAGTTTTGTTAACCTAATCTGAGATACTGCTTTATTATTATAATTGATTAAAGGAAAACCCCAGCAGTTTGGTATGGTGGTAAAGAACATGAACTTTGGAGTCAGACAAACTAAGGTTTGAAAGTAGTTCTATCACTCATTAGCTGTGTGGTCTTAGGCAAGTTACTTAATATCTCACAGGTTTTGTTTTCTAATTTGTAAAAATGGAGTGGTAATACCTGCTCCAGGACTTTTGTAAGGATTCAATGAGATAATGCTTGTAAAGTGTTCAGCCCAGTGATTTTCATGCTGTAAACTCTCAAACATCAGCTGTTGCTATTATCATGATCTGTTTGACAATAGTCCATAGTGTAGACTTTTCATTAATTCAGACTTGTCTTTTTCCGTTCACCTAATTAATGAATTTCATTTGAGATATAATCTCCATTCTAGATGAAAATTTTAAGTATGTAAGTAAAAATATTATATAGAAGCAAAATGGCTAAATACATAGGGTGAAAGAGGAAAAAATAATATTTTAAAAGTGGAAGCACAAGGTCTCAAGGTAGATTTAAATTACTGAATAGTCACTTTTGTGCATAATCTTTATGTTCTTTGTAAAAAGTCTTTATATTAGCCAGAAAGAAATAGAACTTTATATATACGTAGTAGAAAGTGTGGACTGCTGATATGCTCATATCATTCACTGGCGAGAGAAGCAGTAAGTCCTTGTTCAACTTTATTTCCATCTTCTTGCTTTCCCCTTATGTTTCATAGGCTGTATGGATGAGAAATGTAAGCACTATAATGTCCTGAATGGAGACTATAATCTATCCTCCCCTTAATGACAGGCTTACGTAGGTTATCAGAATCCATCACCTCAACAGATCAGACTGAATTACTTCGATGACTGGCAATTGGTACCACTTGTGATGAAATCCAAGCAGCCAGGGATGCGTGTGTGTGTGTGTGTGTGTGTGTGTGTGTGTGTGTATTAAATGCTCATCAATAGGAGAAATGTATTTTACTGAAAACTCTCATCCATGCATTTTTGTAGAAGCAGGAAGTGTTCTTCTCCCTTGGGAAAAATATAAGAATTATTTTTTGAAGATTCTGAACTATTACAATACAAATTCACAACCATAAATGAGTAATCAGGTTTTTTTTGTGTGCATCATATGCATGTGCAGTGGAACTTTGTAATAAAAACTAGAGGGGACAGAACCAATAATACTCTTGGGGCTATATGGCTTGACTTTCCAGGGCTGACCAATTTAAGCAGGTAATTGTAGAAAAGTAAAGTCAGTTTATTAAGTTGACAACCAGTGGTTTAGCATAAACAAATTTTCATAATACTAAATTCACAAGTCAGAAAAAAACCTTTTGTCAGACCATGTTTTCTAAGTTTGGGTCAGGAAATGTGATCACTGTAATGTACGCCATGTTGATTAGTTGTATTATTTCAGATTTTTACTGGAAGTATCTAATGGTTAGTTGTTAAGGTATGGCATTATTTGTCTAGATTTGGCATAACAACAGGAACAGCAGTAATAACTAATTTTTATTGAATGCTTACTGTATGCAAACAGTGCTAGAAGTGGGGGATATAATGGGAAGGAAAAAAAAAAAAGACACACCCTCATGTTAGAAACAAGTTCATAATTTGTCCAAGGATGGATAGCTAGTAAGTGGCAGAGATAGAATTATAGTGCTGTATTTGTTTTAGCAGCCTCACCTATACTGAAATATAGTAGCTTAAACAAGCTAGAAGGAGCTCCCTGACACAGTGGAGGTGCTGTATCAGCCATATCAGCTTTGGACTGCTTATGTGTAGACTGTTGAGTAAGGAAGAAATAAACTTCTATCTTACTATTCTGCTATCCCTGCTTGTTAGCTTCATTCATATGTCTGAAGATTTATAAGCATCCTCTTTAAAGGCATACCTTAGATGTTGCACCCCTAACTTCTGCTCACACCCTACTAGCCATACCTAGCTGCCAAAAAGGCTTGAAAATATAATTTTTATGGTCATGTACCTTTCAACATTCAGGAGTTCTATTAATAAAGGAAAAAGGGGAGAATGGGTATTAGGGGACAATTGGCAGTCTCTGTATCAGATGCCAGTTAAGAGCATTGTTTCAGACTTGGACAAATGACAAATGATCTCATGACTTTGGAATACGCCTGCATCCATTTTCCATTTCTTTCCAAGTAGTATATATCAAAGTTATGTATATATGCACATATATAATGTGTGTATGTGATATGTTTAAATATTCAAAATACATGAGGTATGAATATTACATGATTCTACAGTGGACTTTGGTCATCTGTAAGTGCTAATTCAAAATTTCACAATAGAAGAAGCCCACTTGCTTTAATCTTTGGCAGAAAGCCTTGTAAAGCCCCCAGGATCTGTCTTGCTTGCATCCTCACTCTCAAAAAGATCTCAGACTCAGAGATCTGTGTTGTAAGACCTGTGTTAGTAGAGAAATGGATTTATAGAAAAAAAAATTACTTTAAGCTTTTGAGTCAGGCAGGTATTTAATACATAAATCATAAAAACTCTGACCCAGAACTTCAAAATTTCCTAAAATTCTTGGTCTATTAGACATTTACTATAGAAAAATAAATTAACAAGTATTTATTCAGCATATACTTAGGTTAGTACTTATGTTGAGATGGACCCACAGAATTTTATCCAGGTATCCCCCGGGGCTACAAGCGGTGGGAGGAGATAAACATAGGTTAGACCTTAAGTACATACACGTATATTCTTATTTATTACCTGGGTGCTGCCCTACCCCCTGCCCTCACCTCTCCCTCAAACTTAACGCAGTTTCTGATGAGTTCAGCTACCATTATAGAGCTGCTTGGAAATATTGTGTCTTGCACACAATAAGCTTCCTTGGTCCCTTACTCCTGGGTCCAGCTCTTTAGATCATATTTCACTAGTGGCTAGATGAGGCAGAAGCAAAAAAAGAAAGGAAAGGTTTAAGTTAGAGCTGGTCTAATTATTCCGCCCTAGGCTTTTTCTGGGTTGGGGGTAGGTGGTAGTTGAGGAGCATGTCTGAAGTGGGAGGTAGTTCCAGACCTCTTTTGCCTCATTGGCCACATGGAAATAGAGAGAAGCAGTCCAAAGAGAGTGAGAACCCTGAGAGACAACTCCAAAGAAAACACAGAAGCCTACAGGTTAAAACTTTAAATTTTCCTCTCAATACACCAAAAGTTCCACCTCCTTTTAAGAAGTTTAGTTGAATCCAGTAACTTGATTCAGTTACCTGGTCTCTTTTCCTCCATGGCTGTGGGGCTGGGGAGTGAAGTAAGGGTGGAAGGGGAGCTTTGCCTTCCTGTTAGAGGTCAACATCAAGTACTTTGGAGGCACCATAACAACTACAAGACATGGCCTTTATCCCAGTTCTCAAAGACTAACAGTCTGTCTGGGGAGCTAATAATGTATATGAAACATTTAGTGAAAACCAAGCACTTAAACTGTGTGATATTGATTATTCCAGAGGAATCCAGATAAGGGAAAGGTAAAGTGGTTTTGTTTCTTGGGGAAGGCTTCTTAGATCATGTCATGAGTGAGATGCCAAAGGATGAAAGGAGCTAATTAAGAAGGAAGAAAAGAGGGGGTGAACAAAGATTCAGACAGAATGAGCTTAGAGGTCAGTAGACTTGTATGCCTGAAGCAGAGACTTCATGTTGGAGACTAGGAAATGAAGTGGAAAACTTCAGAAATCAGGCTGTGGTTAGGCTATAGGTAATCATGTAAGGTTTTTTTTTTTTTTTTTTTTTTTTTTTAAACTAAGTATTAACCTCGTTATTTTTTTATGGAATGAAGTGAGTATAAATTAATAAATGACTGACTAATTGAATGAATGAATAAAAAGATAGGTGTTATAAGAACATTATAGTGTTAGAATTTGTCTAGGCTGAGAAAAGGGGGCTCCTATGCAGGACCTCAGCAACATAGGTTGCCAGGAAACAGCAGGAAGTGAAGACTAGGTGTATCAGGGTCTGGGAGCCTGGCTGCACTAGGGTTAGCCAGCAGTCAGTACTCAGAGACCAAGAGGATGTGATGATCTTGGGATTGGTTCAGGGAAGCTGTTGGATCTGAGGAAATGCAATTCAGCAGGAGATTTGGGCAACTAGAATGTAGACAGCATGTGAGATTCGGAGTCAGGAATGGTGGTATCATGGCAGTGGGCAATCTATTCACAGCCGGATCCCAGCCAGCGGCTGGAGTCCTGAAATAGAATCTGGGGAAAAGTTGTATCAGGATCCTCGTCAAGAATATTTGGGTTCTGGGCAAGGCACAAAGCCTTGTCGGAAATGGGAAAGCTAGTTAGTGCAGAAGCAGGTTTTTTTTTTTTTTTTTTTTTTTAACATCTTAATTGGAGTATATTTGCTTTACAATGGTGTGTTAGTTTCTGCTTTATAACAAAGTGAATCAGCTATACATAGACATACATCCCCATATCTCCTCCCTCTTTCGTCTCCCTCCCACCCTCCCTATCCCACCCCTTTAGGTGGCAGAAGCAGTTTTGAAGATTGGGCCAGCATGTGTCGGGTTGGTAGGGAAACAAAGGGAAAAATGATGATGAAGCAGTTTAAACTCTGCAATTCAGTGCATTGTGGCCAAAAAGGGGCTGAGTTTGCTTCTCTTTTGCCTGCTTGATGATGGGCTGAAGGTCACAGTTACACTAAACCTCTTAAATGGAGATTTCAGGGGTCCTAGCTCAGAGGGGTCTTGAAATGAATGGCTGAAGTGGAGGCCCAGTGGAAGTAGCATCACTTGGAAGGAGTCGAGACTGCAGTAGAGGAGACCTTGGCATAGCTGGGAGGCTGTCAGAGTCCAGGCTGAGGAGAAGAGGGCCTGACAAAGCAGGGAACTTTTAGTAGCAATTCAGAAGAAAAGGGGACTGCAAAAGACATTTCACATTAAGAAGTAAAAGCCTTCAGTGACAAGTTTGATGTAATGGATAGAGGAGGAAGAAACTAAAATGACTCTAGGTGGATTTCAAATGCTCATGTAGTATGACATTTTTGCTCATGAGCTGAAAGGTGTTTTAAACATATATGCAATTACTTTTGACCAATTTTTAGAAACCCAAATAAATAAAATAACTTAGTTAATAAATTGTGTTAAGGCTAACCTTACTTGAGTATTGGTTTGCTTTATATCCCACTGCAGTGGGACATCTCAGAGAGACAGAAGCCCATGAGCACGTAAATGAGTAAAAATGTTTCTTGAAAAGATATCTTTCTTTCCTGGTCTAAGATTGTGTTACTAATATACACGTGCATGGGTATGACTGAAAAGCCTAAGGTGGGACCCACCTGGATCCTTCCAGGCTCCTCTCATGTGGCATTTGCCATGGAGCTGACTTTGAAGTGTTCATGCATTCTTCTTTTACCCACCTGGTTCGTTCAGAGCCTTTGCTGAAGAAAGTGTGCTCCTGCCTGCCCAAATTGCTTCACAGTGGGCTTCTCTATCTGCAGCTGTTGTTTCCCAGCCAGACACTTTGGTGCTACCTGATGGGACGTAGGCAGGAACTTTGCTGTTCACGAAGGGGTAGGTTTCAGAATCTCATGAGGGGTTTTATTCCTGTTTATCAAGGCAAGGGAAAACACACAGAATCTTTACCTGGGTAGGGAAGGAACCTTTGTTATCAAAATGCACAGATATGTGGTATTTCTGATTTTATTAGGCTTGGATCTGTGTCTGGGGGTGGCATGGATTTCAAAGTCATTATTTAAGGTAAAGAAAAAACTTTAAACAGCATTATCACTGTAGAAGATTCTGATTGTGTTTTTGAAATGTTGAGCTAAATAATTTTAGCGATCAACAAAAGACCAACCATTGTACTTCTGAAAAGTTGTTCTTCAAAAGGCTTAGGTTAATAATTTGTTTCCATTTTGTTCACAGGTGTACTGTCTGTAGGATGGAGATAGACTGAATACCCGCTTCGCTGAATACCAGCTTCAGATCACCTTTCACATTTTCTTGTTGGAAAGGCAACTGTTGGAGAATCATCTTGTTACCACCAGCAAAAATGGAAACAAATCAAGACATTATGAATGCCACGGTGAAGGACTTCCCTGGTGGCCCTGTGGATAAGAATCCACCTGACAATGCAGGGGACATGGTTCACTCCCTGGTCCGGAAGATCCCACATGCCACGGAGCAACTAAGCTGATGAGCCACGACTACTGAGCCTGCGCGCCTAGAGCCCGTGCTCCGCAACAAGAGAAGCCACTGCAATGAGAAGCCCGTGCACCTCAATGAAGAGTAGCCCTGTTCGCCACAACTAGAGAAAGCCCATGGGCAGCAGCGAAGACCCAACGTAGCCATAAACAAATAAATGAATAGATAGATAGATAGATGGATAGATAGATAGGATGCCACAGTGAGCGACCAGCAGTTAATGATGCCAGTGTTATGCAAGCTTTGGCAAAGGAATTTTTCAAGACCGTGTGCCTCACCAGCCAGAAATCAGGAAAGGTTGAACCTCTCCTTTTTGTCTCAGCTCTTTCTTAACTCAGTGCAACCCCTCAAAATTAAAGTGAATTGAAACATGCATTGCCTTTTCAACTTAATTGAGTACTTACTATGTGTGAATCACTGTACAAAACAGGGGAGGGAAAATGAGGAGACAAATAAGATGTGGTCCCTGCCTTCAGTGGATTTACAATCAGTTTCAGGGCATACATTTTTTTTTGTTTGGTCTTCTGCTCTTCAGCATGTCCCTAAAACAGGAAACAAATGGAAAAGTATATTCTGTAAGTATTTTAAATCTCTTTAATACAAAACAGAACAAAACAAAATTCCTAATGTGGGCAAGTCAGGACATCTTAATTCCAGTTTTTTTGGACTTCTGATAGTTAGGACCCATTTTATTGATTCCATGTACATTCAGGAGACTTTAGAGATATTAATACATTATAGTTGGAGCAAATTTGCATAAATCCTTTTTCCCCCTTAGGTGTAGATTGTATATTGGAGAAATATATTGTGTTTGTACATTTCTTGGAAAGTAGGGAGGTAAATTAAATCTGTTGTCTCTATAGGCCTCTGCCTTCAATGCCCTAGGGGCCCACCACTCCAGGTGAGTTATTAGCATGGAGAGGGGAAAGGTTTGCCTCAAGCTTGGGGGTGTTGTTCATGGACCCAAGAAAGGGCAGAGAAGGAGCAAAACAGACCTGAGCAAAGGCTGTGTATGAAAATTTGGCTATTTCAGTGTTCATTGTGTTGTCTGTATTCCATAAGTTGGATGACTATACAATTTTTCCAAAAAATTACTTCTGATCTGGGAATAAGTCATGAGTTTTCCAGTGTTAAGATGCTAATATGACTGTAGACATGGTGTCTGTGACACATTTTAGTATGTATGAGCCAACAATAGACATGTCTTTGTCTTGAGTAGTGTCCACATTTGAATTGAAAATGTGCCAGCTTTTTTTTTTTAACATCATCAACAGACTTCTTAATTAAGCTGCCAGTACATACTGCCAATAGCACTATGTGCTGTTTGAGAAATGAACTGTGTCAGTGCTGTTTCTCTCATTTAATAAACAACATTGCTCCCTATAAAATGGATATAAAGTGTTCTTTGAATGGAGCATTATATGGCTCCCTAAAGAATTTGTTGAGAATTCTCAAATCATTCCTTTTTACTTAATTTCTAAAAACTTTTATTTTGCTCCTCAGTAAGGAATAACTCTAATTTGACCAATGACTTTAATTATATGATTCATCCTTAATAGGATGCATTGCCCCACCCCCAAACTCCTGGTGGTAATACTGGATATTGGTTATGTTACTTTCAGTTTGCATGAAGTAGCTTCCAGGAAGTCTGAGTTATGAACCTGTAGTGTACTAAATTGTAGATATCTATTTACTGTTCTGGGAGATTTTTTAGAGGGACAACCTCTGTATTCCTTGTACCTAGGACAGTGCCTGGTGCATAGTAGGTAAGTGTTCAGTAAATATTTGGTGATCAAGGCAGGTAAAGTAGCTTTTTTCATCTGTGGCTCGTAAGGCTCTGTAAAGGACAGAGGGGTCTTGCTGACAGAGTAGCACCTCTATTAGTTTGTAGTTTACCTCAGTGTACTTAGAATGAGTCCAAATCAGCTGGATACTTCGTATATTGTCTAGTCCACTGGTCCTCTTAATTGGTGTCTTGGATTCACCAGTTCAGCCCTGTCATTTATACCAACATCCACTCTGCTTCCCCTGCACAGGGGCGGGGCTGCTCGGCTTCTCCTCCTCTGGGTTGTCCATCAATAGAAGAGCAATCATTCTATTCAGTGGGTACTCATGATGTGCCAGGTGCTGAGCTTAGTGCTTTTCACAGAGCCTCTTAATTATCTCATTTAAACCACACAACAACCATTTGAAGTGGGTATTATCCATTGCACAGATGTGTATCTTAAGTCATGGGGAATCTAAGTCCAGATCTCTTAGATTCCAAAGCCTGAACTATTAACCCCTACCCTCTGCTGCATCCCAGGGGAAATTCCCACTGCCTGGGGGTGGGGGACAGTTCAAATCTGGACATAGTCTAGATTCATTGCATTTAGTTATTACTGAACAGCAAACTGTCTAACGGATAAAACCCAGCAAATCACAGTTGTTTTGAGAATGGGGGAGGGCAGAGCAATTGGGAGAAAGCAAAGTTGGAAACAAACCAATTTGAGCCAAACCTTTAGCCTTTACCTCATAATCCTTTTTTTTTTTTCGTAAACTTTCTTTTTTTAACATAGCCTGACACCATGTGATAAATCAAAGCCAGATGTAATTGACCCAGAATTGATCCCCAAATGTCTTCTGGGGGAATATGCTTTAAGTCTGGTTGTTGATTCTGAGGAATAATTGCCACCCTAGAAAGGTAATTACATATGCCATTGTTTATACACATAATAGGCTCAGAATGCATGTTCTTCACAGAGGGGAAGAGAATCCTGCTTGCACATTAGGGGTGTGCACTCTGTATTGTGTCAGAATGCCACAAATAGCATTTGAACTGCTCCCTATTACTGTTTATTTCCCTGGTGTGTGTGTGTGTGTGTGAGAGAGAGGGAGAGGTTAGGAGTGAGGAAGGTGATGGGCCATGGAAAGCTGTTTGCTGAGCTGAAATGGCAGTGATTTGCTTCTCCTTAATTTTTTACTTTACTGAAACATGTTCTGGATCTGATTCATTTGGCTTGGTCTGGTTAAAAAGACTTTTCTTCCTGCTTGGCATATGCTTATTAATGAGTTCATATTTCTTTCCATCAAGGGCTCTTTACTTTGTGGAAATACGAAGTGAGAACCTTTCTCCTAAATGCCCTGGTTTTGACCACCCCTTTAAGTACACCAAACAGTCAGCTAAAATAGTAGCTAGTGCCTTTCCTCTCACTGTGCTTTCTGGTAAAACATAAATGGGATTTAAACCACAAATGACCAATTAAAGCACTTCATGCCATTGCCTTTAGCCATAAGACAGTAGTTATCCTAATACAACAAAAAAGGCTATTTTGTGGTAGTCTAACTCTAGAAATATATTTTTTTTAATTAAAGCCTTAAAAAAACAAAATGTCATGACTTTTTGTAGTGCAGCACAATGAAAGAAGTACATATGTATTCCAATATGGAACTGGGCATTGTTTGAAGCTGAAGCAATTCATCCTGGGCTATTCTCTGCTGCAGTGTCCAGCAAATTGCATGACCTGCTTGTTAGGCTTGACAACAGTATTTTACCTAACAAAGGCCTCTGCAGCACCGAGCAGCAGTGGAATGTCAGATGTCAGATTGAGCACACTTCTCACACAGATGTGCAGCCGTAATAGCCTCTAAGGAGATGCACGTGGCAGGGAGCAAAGGGTGGGGACGAGCGCTTGGAACGGTGTGGTGTGTGAGTATGTAGGTTGGGGTGAGTGAGAGGGGGAGGCCGACACTTAGCAGTAGGGATGTGGCCCCGCTGACCACATTTAATCAGCCCTCTGTAAACAGTTCAACATTTTCATTGTTCTCTAAAAACTAATAAAGAGAAACAAGCATTTTTCATTCATCTTGAAGTAATTTTCTGTCAGGTTGGAGACCCTTGTGGCCTCCAGCTTTTGCAATGCTAGCTGTGTGATACGACAACTATTGCAATTTATCTTACAAACTCTGGTCATTCACATGTCAGTTAGTGTTCACCAAGCCGGCATCTGAAACTGTGCAGTTAACGAGTTTTACAACATTTCTATCAAGAGAAACTGTTTAGCATAACTGACTCTTAAGGAGTTATTATACCTCTAAAAATCCATTTTAAGGGGCATGATTTAAATAAAATAGAAAAATGGTTCACTGCCTTTTAAAGGGGCTACAAAAAAAGTCCATCAGCTCCAGTGCAGTAATCCTCAGCTTAAAGCACTCTTGAGAGCACTTCTGGGAATTGTCAGCATAATGAAATGTTTTGTGAAACGTCCAGATAGATTCCGTTACTCAGTTTTACTGCACCATATTTATTTTCCTTCCAGTTTTTAAAGAAGTAAATTACTTTTTGAGAGGATGATTCTATGCTCTATAGATTAACTGAGCACATTATTACCCAGGTTGTAGCAAAAGAGATGGTTCTGTTTGCGGTGTCATCTATATGCATCTTCAAACAGGGGCAAAGAAGAGAAAAGCAGCTTTCCCCCCCTTCGTGCTTTAGCTCCAAAAGGGTTAAATCACAATGTGGCTTATAGAGTTTTGCATTTTCCTCATGCCACATTTTTTTCAGACTTTTAAATAACTTTGGTACACAATGGCATCTGTAATTACTTTCTTTAAACTTTGCAAAATAGACTCTGTTTTCTTATCCTAAATAAATAAATGCAGGAAATCCCATATACATGTACATTGGCACATGCCTAATGATACATATCATTTGAAACCGGCCCATTTCAATAGGAGATGCTATTGAACATTTTACTTAAAGAAGAATAGATTCCTCATATTAACCGAGATGGCCAATGACCCCAAACCAATTAATAGCTAGAGTCCATAATGGAGTACTATATAGCCTAGCAGCAAGTTCATTTAGTGTATTATATTACCTAAGAGGAGTAGGAGCCACCACTTGTAATGTAAATGACTTAATGGTTCTTTCTATGATGACCAAGACCAGGAGAAAAAGTATGTTCTGCTGTAACAAGAGATATTTCATATCTTTAGGAGGTGTATTTATAACATGGCACATTTTCATTTTGATACCAACAGGTCCCCTAATTTCTTAGACTGATGTTTGTGCACGTGACTTTAATTTTCTGAGGGAGATAGGAAGGTGTTCTTTGCCTGTTAGCTGTATCTGCCCATAAGAAGCACAGTAACATCCATGAACCAGATACAATTTGACATAATTTATGCCTTTATTACCTCCTACAGGGTGATATTATTTCATGCTGGCACATTAATGTTTGCAGCATGATACTGTCATTCCTGGAAATTTTACCTTCTGAGGTTCAAATATTGAGGAAAGGGTTTACATTTTTTCTAAGTGCCTTAGATTTGGGGAAAATGCAACTTATTCTAAGGTCGGCTTTTTTCCTCTTTTTTTGATATTTGGTGGCACTGTAGATAATGTTCAGATAACGGGCAAAAATCATATCTGAAAACTCTTACCTCTTCTTGGCCAAATAGCTTGTTTTTGTTCTGTTTCCATTTTTTGCAAATAATATTTCATCAACTTACACTTTGCTGCTATTTGTTCCCCTAGTGATGTACACTCAGGAGACATTGACCAAAAAATGTTCTTGAATCCATTTGGTGGTGTACTTAGATCTGTCTTAATACTCCAGCATTCAGAATTTGGGCAGGTGGAGTATGTAAGTTTCTTATTGCTGCCTTAACACATTACCACAAATTTAGTGACTTAAAATAACACAAGTTTATTATCTTGCAGTTCTGTAGGTCAGAGGTCTCACTGCGCTAAGATAACTTGTTGACAGAGCTGCATTCCTTCTGGAGGCTCTAGGGGATAATCTTTTTCTTTGCCTTTCCTAGCTTCTAGAAACTGTCTGCCTTCCTTGGCTTGTGGCCCCTTCCTCTGTCTTTAAGACTAGCAATGATGAGTCAAATTCTTCTCATATGGCATCTATCTGACCCTGTTCCATTGTCACATTTCTCACTGCAGCCAGTAAAATGTTCTCCACCTTTGAGGACTCACATGATTAGATCGGGCCCACCTGGGTAATCCAGTATGCTCTTCCCATTTCAAGGCCCATACCTTAGGTGACATCTGCAAAGTCTCTTTTGCCACACAAGGTATCATATTCACAGGTTCTGGAGAAGAGGACCTGGAAATCCTTGGAGAGGGAGCAGGGCATTAGTCTGCTTACCACATGGAGTTTCAGAATTCTTTCTCATACTAATATTTGAAGGATTAATAGCAGTTGCCAGCCTAGTAGTCTCCAAACTTTAAAAATCGTGCATGAAAATAGTTTAAAGTTTTTGAGTATGCACCTCAATATATGTACATTTCCTTCTAAACTATAATATTATCTACATTAATAGTGTATATACTAGTAGTAAAATTTCATTTCTTTTTAATATATAAATAAATAAAAGCAGATCTTCTAATGGTTTTTTTGCACCCCAGTGCATCATCTTGTGTGCCCCTAGGGCTATGTGCACCTAATTTTGGAGAAGGGAAAAGGATGAAGTCTGGATTAGCTTGTGTAAATGTAGTTCTTGACTCAGACATATAAGACTTCAAGGTAAGGAAGGGACTGCAGAGACGTTTTTGGTAGGTAGTCTCTGGTAGTGTTTGGAAGTCAGGGAGAAAGTTATTTGTTTTGCTTACACTATTACTGCTGTTTGTAGTTTCAGAGGGTAATAGTATAGAATGTAACATACCCAAAACTGTCCTGAAAGCTGAGAAATGCAAATTATAGAATTATGAGACAAATGCTATTTTATAAAAGACTAGAAAGAGGTTGTTTACCAGAAATCTCCAAAACATGAGTTAGTTACTTATTTAGAATAAGGCCATATCTCATCAGAACAGCTACTCATGTCAGTGTACTTGAAAATCCCAAGAAACTTAATTGCTCAACGACTGTTTTGAATGCTAGTAGTAAGGTCTGTATGAAACTGGGCTGAGGGAAAAGGTGATTCTGTTACGTTTACTTTAAATCATATTTTCGAGTTTAAAAAGCATCTCTATTACACCAGCCACATTTGATCTCCATGGCATGTAGGCTTATTACGGTGTAGGAAAACCAGAAGTTGTGACACAAGCCGACTATGCTAAGTCCCCTTGTGTTATTTTTTGAGATGTTCTCACAACAGTCAGCCTAGAGAGTGGGATATTGCTAAGACGTGCTGACACACCTCTGAAATCAAAAAGAGCTTCTGCTGGCGAATGAAAGTAGGTTGCCACAAAAATGTACATCAATTAGGAAACAAATCAATGACTGTTTGCCAAGTGCCATAAGTGTCCTGGCGGCAGTCTGGGCAGTATATTTTTATCTGATTTGCCCCAGGCCACTTCCACTCTCTTCCTGAAAGATGGACAGGTAGTCTTCTCAAATCCTTCGCTGATAGTTTCCATTCATGATCTCAAAATGTAACTGCTAACGTGTCAATGATTACTGTACAAAGAAGTTAACCACTACTGCTAAATTTCCCCACTGAAACCCAATCCAGAGATTAGCAACAATAAGGAATCTGTTTTATTTGCATTTAATTTGTACCTTCACACTATTATCTCCAATGTTTTAGTTTCAGGAAATGTGGTCTCAGGCTGTTATAACCACATTTCATGCTGCTGTTGCACTGTTATTTGATCTCTATGGTTGGAAATGACTACTGAAAAAATAAAGCTAGCATACTTTATTTTAATTATACCAGTTCAGTGTCTAAATAAAAAATGTACTTTATATTTAATGTGGAGCACAGATTAACAGTTTTATGGGGCATATCTATCTATATCATTTTCTGTTTACACATCAGTTATATATCTTTCTCTCAGCAAAACAGATGCCTATGGTGTGAAAACAAGGAAGGAGAGCATCGAAGTTACAATCACATGGGCAGTAAATAACATCTTAATTGGTCTGGAATGCCGGAGTTTGATTTTTTTTTCCCCGCCTGGCTTTTATTTATTGATTGCTATAGCTTATTTATCTTCCCAGTGATTTGTACAAGTCTATCTTCTTTCCTCAATAAGCCAGTCTCTGGTGGCTTTATATTGCAAATTCCATCTGGGGAAATGGTCTAGTGAGAGAAGTGCAGTTGCTCCTGGAAAAGCCATTATTTAAAAGCTTTTGTAGAGGTAAGGGTAACTTCTCAGTTTTTACACTTTGTCTTCTGGAAAAAAGAAGAAGTGCAGCTATTACAAAGTTGCCACCCAATATATGTTTCAACAATTCTTTACTCTCCACTTGTTTGGCAGCAATAGGAAAACAAAGAAGGATTTAGTGTACGCTTAAATTTTCCTGTACACGATTTAGATCCTAGTGAGGATAGCAAACAGGAATGGACTGTGTATATCTAATACATCATATGTAAACCCTGGATTTTCTTCTGCATGCATTTCTACAGCTCCATTCTAATATCTTTTTTTAAATAGCACTTTAGGATAAACTACACTTCAAATGACACATTATGCTCCATAGTGCAGTTGAGAACTGGCAATGTAACCATTCTCAGGAAAGCTGGTTGGCAAAAAATCCACCACTTTTTCTAGTATATAGATATCCAAAGCTGAAGTCAACCCTGGAAAATTAGTGATTTTTCTTCCTCCTAAATCAATGATTCCCTTGTTTATTAAATCAGCACTCCCAGTGTTTGTCGTGATTCTGTTTGGTTGTCTTGATCTCACAGAATATTAGAAGAGTGTTCTGAAAGATTTCCTCCGTTGATAGCTGAGGGAAAAACAAGTTTACAGATGGCAATGCTATACTTATGCTATGCAAGTGATGCTTTGCAAAGTGATTCTGTAAACATATTCCAAAGGGGAGACTCTGATATCCCATCATCACCCTAATCTAACCTTAACTGCCTTTAAATGAGCTAATGAAAATTTGGGGTGGGTCTTTTAGAGAATGCATTTGCATTTGCCATAATTAGTAGTAGGCAGATCTCACTACATCCAGGGACAATCTCGAGACAACTTCTTGATCGACTATTAGTGCTTAATTTCTGAATGTCAAACCCTGCACATCTTAATTTCTAGAGAATGAGCTCAATTGAACTTAGTCCCCAGTTACGCAAAAACTGCTCGGATAAAACCAAGTGGACACCAATGTAATGAATGTGGTTATTAAATTGTTTCAATTGAAAGAACCCTATTCTTACACCATCATAATGGGAACAATTTATCCCCACTGATCAGCCTGTCTCTCTTTCTCTCTCTCTCTTTTTCTGAGCTCTCTTTGATCTTGAAGCATATTGCGGTGGTGTGTCCTATTGAAAAGCGAAACTGGGGCAATTTTAATGCTTTTGTACCTTACCAAGTGCTCTATTTTTTCTCTGTTTAAAAATAGCTGTTAATTATAAGTGCAGTTTAAATGTCTCAAGTGACCCAGAAATGCAGGTTGGAATGAGACAGATTGTGTGTCTCATATGAAACAGATGTACTTTCACAGAGCATTCTGAATTCAGTCTTCCCTCTGTATCCTCCTCTTGAGTTATTTCCATCAGGTATTGAGCTGGTCTAGTACCATACTATGAAATCCCACACATTTGAACAGGGTGAAAGAAAAGCAGACCTAATTTTTTGTGTGTGTTTGTGTGCCGCAAAGAAAAGCCCCTTTTGTATATCAGTCCCTACTATGTGGGTGAATATTGTGCTGTTGGTGTTAGATCATGGGACAAGGGCTACTTTCCTGGCCAGGAAAACCATATGATTTTCTAGAGCTCCACTCCTGTCTCTTGGGTCACTGGCTTTGCGCTAAAAGAACACTGCAGGAGTGATAAACATATCCCTTGAGGTCCTTCTTCAGCTTAATTCAATAGTGCCCGAGGACAAATTAACCTCCTGCTAGATTGCAAAGATCTCTGATTCTTCACTGGTTTCAAAAAACTTGTGTTTTTAGCTCCTTGCTAACCTGTAACCACCCTGGAGATGATTACACTGCTGGTGATGTTTGGGGGACCAAGGCTTTAACAAGTGATGTACTAACTCAGTAAAATCACATTATTCATTTATCCTGCTACAACCTAAACAAATCTGGTACTTACCTAATTATATGTGCTCATATACTGTAGGTTTGAAGGTGCTCCTATCTAGTGTAGTTCCAAGAAGTGATTTCAAAATTGAATTTAAAATAGAGTGAGTATATATGGAATCTAAAAAAAAAAAAGTTCTGATGAACCTAGGGACAGGACAGGAATAAAGACACAGACGTAGAGGATGGACCTGAGGACACGGGGAGGGGGAAGGGTAAGCTGGGACGAAGTGAGAGAGTGGCATGGACATATATACACTACCAAATGTAAAATAGATAGCTAGTGGGAAGCAGCCGCATAGCACAGGGAGATCAGCTCAGTGCTTTTCGACCACCTAGATGGGTGGGATAAGGAGGGTGGGAGGGAGACGCAATATGGGGATATGTGGGATATGGGGATATATGTATACATATAGCTGATTCACTTTGTTATACAGCAGAAACTAACACAACATTGTAAAGCAATTATATTCCAATAAAGATGTTAAAAAAATAGAGTGCATTCCAGTGGTTTGATGATCTTTTCCAGGTTTCTTAAGATCTTTGGTAAATATCCCAAAGCCACCTGAACATTTGCACAGTGAAGGAATTCAGGACTTGTCCCCCTTCCTCCACTTGGATTCAGATCTGTGGTCCAATCTCGCTCGTTATCTGGATGAGAGCATGTCTCAGTGAGGGGAGGGCAGTTTATATGCATTGGCTCCCTATCTGCTTGTAACTAGAAATGCCCAACCGAGGAGTTCTTCATTGCTATAGCAATGGCATTGAACACAGTTATCGTGTCGGCTTAGGGACTGATTTTTTAAGTTCTTTCTAGAAAACTTGTAGATGTTTTAGTCAAATTCTAAATGCAGGCACTGATTTGAACATTTTTCATAGCTAATTTTTAATTTTAATCAGTAATTTTAACTTGACTGTTCTGATTCTAATGTAATCATTCTGATTCTAATCATTCTAATTTGTCCAATGAGATTTATTTCATTTAGTGTTTATAATCTTGTAAGTGACAGCCCACTTGGGTTACAGTTTCATGACAAGTTGATGGTCTATTTTCAGGAAGAGGGGAAGGTACGGCCCCAGGTAAGTTTAAGTGAATCTATATGATACAGAGTGGGAGCTGAAAACAAATTCAGAAAAAAATTCTTTAAGTCCATATCTTATAAAAATATTCCAGTCACTGAGATACATTTATATTGCTATTGGAAGATGAATGATAACACACTTAAAGACAATATAAATAATACATTTCTAAGTAGAATAACTCTGAAAAGTAGAACTATTGGGAAAGGCAGTCTCCTGTGTGCAGTCTTTGGACCTCACTCATCCTCATAAGAGTGGGCCTTGGGCCTGGAACCTTCCATACCAAGAGAGCAAGAGTCCTTACAGCCTGTGCTGGGCTGGTCACTTTGTGGGGGGCACATCTTTCCCTGTTTCAGACTCTATGTGTGCTCCTTTGTTCTGCTTACGCATGTGTGTCATGTGGTACCTGGCTAACCCCACTGCTACATCTGTCCCCGTAGAGGATGGGGTCCTTTATTCTGCGGCACAAGAGGGGTTCGTGTGGGCCACTGGCCATGGGGGACCAGTGCCCACTCCTGAAGATGATTATGCTCTGTCTCTTTTTTATGTGAGTTAAGTGTTGTTCCTTCCAATGCCTGACTGAGTTGCGTTTTCCTTGGTGATTTAGATACCAAGATGCAGTGGGCAGCAGTGTTCTGACTTCTCCTGGTGATAGGCAATAGATACCACTTCTCAATAAGAACAAATTACTATATAAGATACATGGGTTTGGAAATGTCTTTGGTCCTTAGTTTCTAATCAGGCTATTGGTAGAAGTGGAAAAGACCTGTGTCAACCTGGGGACATTGATAGCTATTTATTGTGGACGTTGAGTGAACATTAGGACTGTGAAATCCAGGTCTGGATAAGAGTCCGGATAGATGGTAGGTGTGGTTCGACTCTGGGTAAAACCTGGTTTTGAGAGATCAGCAGGCTAGAATGGGGATGTCCTAGTTCTGAAAGCCAGGTGTTAGAATTATCCGTGGAGGCAAAATAGAATGAGGATACGAGCAAGCAGTGAGCTGGATGCTACGTAGACATTTAAGAAAAAGGGAGCCTCTAATTCCAGATGTCCAAATGAGGGAGAGGTCCAAAATCAGGCAATTGCCAGCAACTCGGCACCTGGAGAGCTGGAGAGGAATGGCCAAACAAGCTGGGGCACAGGTATGAGGCTTTGGAAATTGAAAGGACTATGATGGATGAGGCAGCTTTCTGACTTCAGGTGCCAGAGAAAGGGAGAGACCTCAGTCAGATACCCAGGTGGAGCAGAGAGGGAGGCAATTGGATGGTGGCTTTGCCAAGGTGAAACCTGGCTTCTGACAGGCAGATGTTGAGGGCTGATGTGCCTGAGACTGCAGGAACTATTTACTAGTTTCCTTCTCTGGGCCCTGAGCCCCATCTTCCTGATGGTTCTTGTCCTCCAACTCCTTCAGAAATTTCCCAGTAATAACCTGATTTAAGCCTTTCTCAGACAGGCCACCTCATATAAAGGCAGGAAGGCTCTACACCAAAATATACACAAAGGCTATGGGCGATTGTAGGTGCTTTTAATTTTCTTTTCATTTCTTATTTGTATTCTATACAGTGATCCTTTATTACATTTGTAAGAATCTAAGAAATTAAATTTAATTTCTTTATAAAATTATTTTTCCAGTTTTATTGAGGTTAATGACATACAACATTGTATGAGTTTAAGGTGTACAACATAATTCTTTGGTATATGTATATTTTGTGAAATGATTAGCACAATGAGTTTAGTTAACTTCCAACACCTCGCTAGTTATAATTTTTTCTCTTGTGATGAGAACTTTGAAGATCTAGTCTCTTAGCAACTTTCAAATATTAATATATAATACAGTATTGTTAACAATAGTCACCATGCTGTGCAATATATCCCCAGAATTTATCTTATAATTGGAAGTTTGTACCTTTTGGCCATCTTTACTCAATTTTCCCACCACCAGACTCCACCTCTGGCAACCACCAATCTGTTCTCTGTTTCTATGAATTTGGGTTTTTTACATTCCACAACTAAGGGAGATTATATGGTATTTGTCTTCTTCATCTGACTTATTTCATTTAACATAATGCCCTCAAGGTCCATCCATGTTGTCCCAAATGGCAGGATTTCCTTCTTTTTTATGGCTGAATGATAGTCCAGTGCGTGTGTGTGTGTGTGTGTGTGTGTGTGTGTGTGTGCATATTGTTTCCTTTATTCATTCATCTGTTGATAGACACTTAAGTTGTTTGTATGTCTTGGTTATTGTAAATAAAACTACAATGAACATGAGGGTGCAGATATCTCCTTGGGATAGTGATTTCATTTCCTTTGGATATATAGTGGAATTGCTAGATCATATGGTAGTTCTGTTTTTAATTTTTTGAGAAAACTCCATTCTATATTCTATTTTTAAAAATTGAAGTATTGTTGATTTACAATGTTGTGTTAGTTTCTGGTGTACAATAAAGTGATTCAGTTTTATATATATATATGTATTTCATATTCTTTACCATTATAGGCTATTACAAGATATTTTATATAGTTCATTGTGCTATACAGTAGGACCTTGTTTTGTGTCTATTTTATATATAGATGTTTGTATCTGCTAATCGCAAACCCTTAATTTATCCCCTCCCCTTTCCCCTTTGGTAACCATATTAGTTTCCTATGTCTGTGAGTCTGTTTCTGTTTTGCAAATAAGTTCATTTGTATCATATTTTAGATTCCTCATATGTGATATCATATGATATTTTTCTTTTTCTGTCTGACTTCACTTAGTATGATAATCTCTAGTTCATCCATGTTGTTGCAAATTTCATTCTTTTTTATTGCTGCATAGTATTCCATTGTATATAAGTACCACATCTTCTTTATCCATTCATCTGTCAATGGACATTTAGGTTGTTTCCATGTCTTGGCTATTGTAAGTAGTGCTGCTATGAACACTGGGATGCATGTATTTTTTTGAATTAGAGTTTTCTCTGGATATATGCCCAGGATTGGGATTGCTGAATCTTGTGATAACTCTGATTTTTTAAGTAACCTCCATACTGTTTTCCATCATGGCTGCACCAATTTACATTCCCACCAACAGTGTAGGAGGGTTCCCTTTTCTCCACACCCTCTCCAGCATTTGTTATTTGTAGACTTTTTAATGATGGCCATTCTGACTGGTGTGAGGTGATACCTCATTGTAGTTTTGATTTGCATTACTCTGATAATTAGCAACATTAAGCATCTTTTCATGTGCCTATTATCAATCTGTATGTCTTCTTTGGAGATATGTCTATTTAGGTCTTCTGCCTAATTTTTGATTGGGTTCTTTGCTTTTTTTGTTATTGAGTTGTGTGAGCTATTTGTATATTTTGGAAATTAATCCTACGTTGGTCGCATTTTTTAAGATATTTTGTCACAGTCCATAGGTTGTATTTTCATTTTGTTTATGGTTTTCTTTGCTGTGCAAAGACATAAGTTTGATTAGGTCCCATTTGTTTAGTTTTGCTTTTATTTCTATTGCCTTGAGAGACTGACCTAAGAAAACATTGCTAGGATTTATGTCAGAGAATGTTTTGCCTATGCTCTCTTCCTAGGAGTTTTATGGTGTCCTGACTTATATTTAAGTATTTAAGCCATTTTGAATTTATTTTTGTGTATGGTGTGAGGGAATGTCCTGACTTCATTGGTTTACATGTGGCTGTCCAGCTTTCTGAACACCACTTGCCAAAGAGATATGCAGATGACATGCTACTATATATAGAAAACCATAAAAAATCCACACAGAAACTACTAGAACTAATAAACAAATTGAGCAAGGTAGCATGATACAAGATTAACATACAGAAATCTGTTGCATTTCTTTATACTAACAATGAAATATGTGAAAAGGAAAGTAAAAAAAAATCCCTTTTACAATCTCATCAAAAAGTATAAAATATTTAGGAATAAACCTGACCTAGGAGGTGAAAAACCTATATGGTGAGAACTAAAAAACATTGATAAAGGAAATTAAAGAGTATTTAAAGAAATGGAGAGATATACCATGCTCTTGGATTAAAAGAATTAATGTTGTTAAAATGGCAACACTACCCAAAGTAATCTACAGATTTAATGCAATCCCTATCAAATTACCCTTGACATTTTTCACAGAATGAGAACAAATAATCCTAAAATTTATATAGAACCACAGAAGACCCAGAATTGCCAAAGCAATCCTGAGGGAAAAGAACAAAGCTGGAAGCATAACCCACACAGACTTCAGACAATACTTCAGGAGCTACAGTAATAAAAACAGTGTGGTATTGGTGCCATAACAGATATATGGATCAATGGAAGAGAATAGAGAGCCCAGAAATTGTCCCACACACCTAAGGTCAATTAATCTTTGACAAAGGAGGCAAGAACATACAATGGAGAAAAGACATTCTGTTTTCCATAGTGGCTGCACCAATTTACATTTCCACCAAGAGTGCACACAGTTTCCCTTTTTCCACGTCCTCACCAACACTTCTTATCTCTTGTCTTTTCAATAATAGCCATTCTAGGGCTTCCCTGGTGGCTCAGCGGTTGAGAATCTGCCTGCCAATGCAGGGGACACGGGTTCGAGCCCTGGTCTGGGAAGATCCCACATGCTGCGGAGCAACTAGGCCCATGAGCCACAACTACTGAGCCTGCGCATCTGGAGCTTGTGCTCCACAACAAGAGAGGCCACAACAGTGAGAGGCCCGCACACCGCGATGAGGAGTGGCCCTCACTCGCCGCAACTAGAGAAAGCCCACACACAGAAATGAAGACCGAACACAGCCAAAATAAATAAATAAATAAAAAATTTTAAAAAAGCCATTCTAACAGGTGTGAGGGGGGTATCACATTGTGGTTTTGATTTGCATTTCCCTGATGATTAGTGTTGTGTACCTTTTCATATGCCTGCTGGCCATTTGAATTCTTCTTTGAAAAAATGTCTACTCAGATCCTCTGCCCATTTTTAAACTGGATGATGATAATGATGATTTTGCCGTTGAGTTGTATGAGTTCTTTTTTTTTTAATTTTATTTATTTATTTATTTAGGCTGCATTGGGTCTTCATTGCTGCACGTGGGTTTTCTCTAGTTGTGGCAAGCAGGGCTACTCTTCATTGCGGTGCATGGGCTTCTCCTTGTGGTGGCTTCTCTTGTTGCGGAGCATGGGCTCTAGGTGCGCGGGCTTCAGTAGTTTTGGTACACAGGCTCTAGAGTGCAGGCTCAGTAGTTGTGGCACATGGGCTTAGTTGCTCCGCAGCATGTGGGATCTTCCCAGACCAGGCATCAAACCCATGTCCCCTACATTAGCAGGTGGATTCTTATCCACTGTGCCACCAGGGAAGTCCCTATGCGTTCTTTTTTTTTTTTTTCGGTACGCAGGCCTCTCACTGCTGTGGCCTCTCCCGTTGTGGAGCACAGGCTCTGGACGCGCAGGCCCAGCGGCCATGGTTCAAGGGCCCAGCCGCTCCGTGGCATGTGGGATCTTCCCGGACCGGGGCACGAACCTGTGTCCCCTGCATTGGTAGGTGGACTCTCAACCACTGCACCACCAGGGAAGCCCCCTATGAGTTCTTTTTTAAATTTACTTTTTAATTGAGATATAGTTGATTTACAATATCATATTAGTGATTCAAAAATTTCATATATTTTGCTTCATTTAAAGTTATTATAAAATATTAGCTATACTTCCTGTGCTGTACAATATATCCTTGTAGGTTATTTATTTTATACATAATAGTTTACACTTCTTAATCTCCTACCCCTGTCTTGCCCCTCCCTCCTTCTCTCTCCTCACTGGTAACCACTAGTTTGTTTTCTGTGAGTATGTTTCTGTTTTGTTATATTCGTTAATTTGGTTTTTTTTTTAGATTCCAAATATAAGTGATAACATACAATATTTATCTTTCTCTATATGACTTATTTCACTAAGAACAAATGATTTTAAGTTTATGTGGAAATACAAAAAACCCTAAATAGCCAAAACAGTCTTGAGAAAGAAGAACAGAGCTGGAAGAATCATGCTCCCTGACCTCAGCCTACACTACAAAAGTACAGTAATCAAAACAGCATGGTACTGGAACAAAAACAGACACATAGGTCAGTTGAACAAGATAGAGAGCATAGAAATAAACGCATGCACTGTGGTCAGTTAATCTATAACAAATGAGGCAAGAATACAGAATGGGGAAAAGTCAGTCTCTTCAATAAGTGGTGCTGGGAAAACTGGACAGCTACACGTGTTAAGAATGAAATGATAACATTTTCTAACATCATATACAAAAATAAACTTAAAATGGATTAAAGACCTAAATTTAAGACCAAAACCCATAAAATTCATAGAAGAAAACATAGGCAGAACACTGCCTGACATAAATCATAGCAATATTTTTTTTGGACCTGCTCCTAAAGCAAAGGAAACAAAAACAAATATAAACAAATGGGGCCTAATTAAGCTTAAAAGCTTTTGCACAGCAAAGGAAACAAAACAAAAAGACAACCTACTGAATGGGAGAAAATATTTGAAAATGATATGGCTGATAAGGGTAACCCCTTATCCAAAATATATATATATCCAAAATATATAAACAGTTCATACAACTCAATATCAGAAAAACAAGCAGCCTGATTAAAAAGTGAGTGGAAGATCTGAATAGACATTTTTCCAAAGAAGACATACAGATGGCCAATGGCAAATGAAAAGATGTTCAACTAAGCATCAGAGAAATGCAAGTAAAACCACAGTGAGATGTCACTTCACAGCTGTAAGAATGGCTATCATCAAAAAGACCACAAAAAACCAGTGTTGGCGAGGATGTGGGAAAACGGGAACCCTTGTACACTGTTGGTGGGAATGTAAATTGGTACAGCCACTATGGAAAACAGTATGGAGGTTCCTCAAAGAAGTAAAAATAGGGACTTCCCTGGTGCCACAGTGGTTAAGAATCCGCCTGCCAATGCAGGAGACACAGGTTAAAGCCCTGGTCTGGGAAGATCCCACATGCCACAAGCAACTAAGCCCGTGCACCACAACTACTGAGCCTGCACTCTAGAGCCTGTGAGCCACAACTACTGGAGCCCGCGTGCCACAGCTACTGAAGCCCATGTGCCTAGAGCCCCTGCTCTGCAACAAGAGAAGCCACCGCAATGAGAAGCCTGCGCACCACAACAAAGAGTAGCTCCTGCTCGCCACAACTAGAGAAAGCCCGTGCGCAGCAATGAAGACCCAACGCAGCCAAAAATAAAAAATTAAATTAAATTAAATTAAAAATAAAAATAGAACTACCATATGATCCAGGAATTCCACTCCAGGCTATATATCTGAAGAAATAAAAACACTAATTCAAAAAGATACGTGCACCCCATTGTTCATAGCAACATTATTTACAATAGCCAAGATATAGAAGCAGCCTGTGTCCATCAACAGATAATGGATAAAGAAGAGGGGATACACACACACGCACATGCACACTCACATAATGGAATACTATTCAGCAATGTAAACAAATGAAAATTTGCCATTTGCAACACCATGGATGGACCTGGAGAGTATTATGCTTAGTGAATGTCAGACAGAGAAAGGGTTCTTTATGTATTTTGGATATTAACCACTTATCAGATGTGTGGTTTGCAAATATTTTCTCCCATTTTCTGGGCTGCCTTTTCATTTTATTGATTATTCTTTTGCTGTGCAGAAGCTGTTTAGATTCATATGATACCACTTACTTATTTTTTACTTTGTTGCTTGTGCCTTAGGTGTCATATTGAAAAAATCATTGCCAAGACCAATGTCAAGGAGATTTTTTTCTGATGTTTTTTTCTAGGAGTTATATGATTTCAGGTCTTACAGTTAAGGTTTTTAATCCCTTTTGAGTTAAACTTTGTGATTGGTTTTTAATAGGGGTCTAGTTTCATTCTTTTATATGTGAATATCCAATTTTCCCAGCACCATTTGTTGAAGAGACTTTTGGTTTTTTTCCCATTGAGTATTCTTGGCTCCCTTGTCAAATATTAGTTGACTGTATATGCATGGGTTGATTTGTGGGCTCTTGATGCTATTCCATTGATCTATGTGTCTGCTTTTATTCCAGTACAATTCTGTTTTGATTACTGTAACTGATACAGTGTGAAATCAGGAAGTATGGTGCCTCCAGCTTTGTTTTTCTTTCTCAGGATTGCTTTGGCTATTTGGGGTTTTTTGTGGTTCCACATGAATTTTAGGATTGTTTTTTCTGTAAGTAACTTCTTAAGTGACATAATGGAAAGAGTTAGGACTTCTGAGTCAGACTGACCTGAATTCAAATCCTGAATTCTCTCTTACCCCCCAGCTTTATGACTTGGGAAAATTAATTACACTTCAGAGCTGCAGTTGGCTTGTCTATAAAATGTGCATAATAAGACCAAAATGGTTATTATTCCCTACTCTTCTGTACAGAGGAGGGAATTTGCCCTCTCTAGGAAAAATTGTGAAGGAGGAACTTTTCTTTTCTCATGTTTCCAGTTGGAAGAGGGAATCATTTATTGATTGGGTAGTTTGCTTGATCTCTCTCCCTTTCTCTCTCCCTCCTTTCTGTAGAATGCATCAGGAATAGGTCTTACACTTGTGGAAGAAGCCATCCCTTTTGGAGATACACAGTAAGAACCCCATTTGACAGTCATGTTTTCTAGTTCTATTTTTCAGGATTAAAACTGACATTTTAATCTACATTGGTATGATCCTTGGGTCTTACTTCTTAATTGGGTCCACACTCAGTAGCCAGTAAACAATACCAAAAAAATAATAACATCTACCTATGCTTCTAACCCCTCCATAGTTTTAAGGTTTGGAAATCATATGAGAAGTGCCTAGCACTGTGCTTGGCAAATAGTGGTAATTAAAGAAGTGGAAGTTAATAATAATGATCACTGTCACGGTTGCTTTCTTACTATCATTACTAGCAATGGTCATGGAGGCATCATTATTCCTATGGGCTGACAAGTGTTTTTCTTTCCTATATTATTATGGACCAGAATTCTCTTTCCAAAGATCCATCCTTCCTGCTGTATTACTACTACAGCTATTTCCGTACTTTGTTGTCAAATGCCATTTTTCATTAGTGGATGCAGAGCACTTTTTCTTGTCTTCCCAGGGCTCTCTGACTGTTTTCAGACTGTTTGGATATGTGAAAGAACAAAATATTAAGAAACTCTATCCCTGGACTCAGAAGCAAGAGAGGAGATTTGTAATGATCCCACTCCCCACATGCCTGAGTCCTGCTCCAGCTAGCAGGACTGATACCGGTTCTGTTTAGGAGGACAGTAAGTGTTTGGCTAACTTAGTACTGACTTCCTCCAGGCTGCCAGACCTGTTCTCCCCAAGAGCCCATCTTTGGGCAATGGATTCTGCCTTGTCCTACTGCCGAGGCTTCAGTTTGTTCAACAGCTCCATAAGCTGTGTCTGTTTACTTTCTCTCCCCCACCGTCGTTCATCCTTCACAGTGCAGGGGCTCTGGTCTTTGCTGCCTGTGCTCCTGCCCTCCTGCATTGCTCCACTGTGGTTGTTTAGAGTCTCAGCATGACCTCCCCAGCAGCATGGCGGCTCCTTGCTGACCTCGTTCTTCTCCATGCTTGACTAGCATCTCTCTCCCTCAGTCATTGTCTGGCTGTATTCCTCCCATCACTTGCAGTCAACAACAGCTCCAATCACCTGCCCCAGCCTGTCCTTCTCTCATTTTAAGAGCCATTTCCAGATCCCATTCTTTTCTTCTGACCTCACTTCCCCTGTTTCTCCCTATCCCTCTGGGCACTCTACCTCTGCTTCCTCAAGCAGCACCTCTACCACCTCCCTGCCTTAACTTTGCACTTGCTATCCCTTCAGCCTGGGATACTCTTCCTCCTGAAAGTCATTCATGCCTTTCAAGTGTCCATTCAAATTCTAATTTCCCAGAGAGGCTTTCCTGGACCACCCCTCACCCTCCCTTTGTGACTCTTCTTGACTTTTCTTTGCTTTATTACTTGTCTTAATTTCATCTTTAGCTATCAGATATTAGATTATATTTTCATTTGCTTGTTTGTTTATTATTTGTATCCCTCACCCCACCCCCACCCCCAGGCTCCCTTCCAGAATATAAGCAAGACCCATGAGAGCAGGATTTTTATGTATTTTGTTCACCAGGTACAGAACCTAGAATAGTGCCTGGAACACAGTAGGTGCTCAGTGGATCACCCTTCCCTTTGCTAACACTATTTCATCATTCTTAATAACCTTAGTTGGCTATTAATAAAATTAAATGTGTCAGGAATAAAAGGAAAAATGCTAGTTTAGAAGTATAGATTTACAATCTCTTCTGTGATTTTAAAACCACCAAAGCTCTGAAAACAATAATTTCTCTTCTTTTCTGGCAAATTCATTTGCCCAAAACCTGACCTGAGCTTGTATAGTCTCTGTGTAATATTTATTTAACTCACTTAATATGACTGTTCACATATTTCACTGCCTAAATATTTTTTTTCTTTTTTTTTTTTTTTTCTTTTTGCGGTAGGTGGGCCTCTCACTGTTGTGGCCTCTCCCGTTGCGGAGCACAGGCTCCGGATGCGCAGGCCCAGCGGCCATGGCTCACGGGCCCAGCCGCTCCGCGGCATATGGGATCCTCCCAGACCGGGGCACGAACCCGTATCCCCTGCATCGGCAGGCGGACTCTCAACCACTGCGCCACCAGGGAGGCCCTGCCTAAATATTAATGTGCTTGATTGCAGGGTGCTTTTCCAGACACTGAATGTAATAT
The DNA here is from genome assembly GCF_025265405.1 of Mesoplodon densirostris. NCBI lineage: Eukaryota > Metazoa > Chordata > Mammalia > Artiodactyla > Ziphiidae > Mesoplodon > Mesoplodon densirostris. Next base: position 76,770,069 of record NC_082663.1, on the reverse strand, counting down.
GCAGTGTATGCATTATACTAATCTTAAAATTTGAAAAGTTCTGAGTTTCTGAATACATCTGGCCCTAAGGATCTCAGATAAGGGAGCTCGGACCAGTGTTTGCAATCTTCTTTTGTTCTCTTCTAAAGAGGGTAAAGGAGAAGAGAGAGAAGTAAGGAAGTGAAGAAAATTAGCACAGGGGAGAGATGGGAAAGTAGTTTGGGGGAATTTGTGGAGAGAAAGGAGGGGAGAGGACAGCTGCCTTGAAGAGTAACTTTGGGATATGTTAAGATTTTTAAGGAATTAGGTCTTGCTGCATATTATGTAATGTAATTCCCCTATGCTACTAACTTCAGACCTACAGTAAAAACTACCATTATTTTTTTTATTTTTATTTTTTTTGCGGTACACGGGCCTCTCGCCTCTCACTGCTGTGGCCTCTCCCGTCGCGGAGCACAGGCTCCGGACGCGCAGGCTCAGCGGCCATGGTTTACGGGCCCAACCGCTCCGCTGCATGTGGGATCTTCCCGGACCGGAGCACGAACCTGTGTCCCCTGCATCGGCAGGCGGACTCTCAACCACTGCGCCACCAGGGAAGCCCTACCATTATTTTTTAGTGTTTTATATACTTAGATTTTTATTTTGGATGCATCACTGAGCTGAGTTCAAGGCACCCAGTACATTTCCGGTTCCATGAACATTCATAAGAAATTGCATATCTGTTACTGGTTTTTACTGAAATGTGAACACTTCAGTGTATTCCTGTTCTGAGAGTTCTTTTCTTTTCAGAGCACAAGAATATGCATAGGTCCTTACCAGAATGTTAAAAAAACTATTTAGATGGTTGTAAGATTAATTACATAAATTAATACATCAGACATAGGATAGCAGGTTGAAGATAAATTTGGGTTGGTGTTCAAATATTGTCTGTTAAGCAATTATATTAGGTACCATGCCAGGAACTTTCACATATGTGAAATTCTAAATTCTAAGGGAATCTGTATTGATACTTATTTCTCTGTTGTGTTTTAATCAAACGTTAGCATACTTTCCCATCTCCTGTGTGGTATTGTCTTTTAGCGTGGAGTAGAATCGAAGGTGTTTTTGTTTTGGTTTGTTTTGTTTCTGCCATACAATAGTTAATTTCCTATAGTAAAATATCAAGATGATTGAATTTGTCATTTTTCTTCTGGACATTTAGCAATATGTAAACATGGGCTTAATCATAGTTTATGTGGGTTGATGGGAAAATGTTTCAACATTGTCACTTAAAATTTTCTCACTGGTTAAAGCAATAAGATTCTATCTTTGTCATGCTTTGTGTGTTTCTAGTACTTTACGGTGTGGTAAGCAGAAATTGCAGAGGAATTCCTTCAGTGGGTATTTCCTGCCTTGCTCTTGAGCAGAGCATGAGGGCCTGTAGGTCAGGGTAAGAAGGGAAGGATTCATGCCAGGAGAATTAGTTCCCCCATGACCAATGAGAGTCCAAACCCTGTGAAGGGAGAAGCTAAAATAAAGAAAATCAGAGTTCCTGAATCTGGTGGTATCTTGATAATATTAGGTAACTGTTCTAAATTAACCATAGTTGGTATATTGGAAAAAAACAAAGATCTGATACACTAGTGGCAGGCACAGTATGGTTAATTTATATAATGTGACAGGATAACTAGTATTTGGAAACATATTGGTAATTATTGAAGTAATTTTTGCATCTCCTTTCACTCTGTCTTGGGGAATTAACTTTTGGGTATTGCCTAGGTAACTATATTTCAATTTCATTCAAAATGATCACTATTATGATAGTAGAGATCAAATTTCATTAAATCTAGACACATAGTACTTTTCATTTTAAAAACTCAATCATTCTCTTTTTTAAAGGAATACCCAACATCATGTGTACTAAAAATCATAATATAAATAACAAAATCTTTTCCATAAGCTTGATAGTTACTAAAAAATTACATTAAGTACTTACTGTGTGCCAAGGTACTCGGCAAGGGGCTTTAAATGTATTCTTCTAATTCTCACAACAGTCCTGACAGAGGGGAATTGTTAAGCTCATTTTACAGGTGTGGAAATAGAGGCTCAGGTTAAGGAACATGCTCAAGGTCATCTAGATAGGCCACAGCAGATTCAGGAATTTTTTTTTTTTTTTTTTTTTTTTTGCGGTACACGGGCCTCTCACTGTTGTGGCCTCTCCCGTTGCGGAGCACAGGCTCCGGATGCGCAGCCTCAGAGGCCATGGCTCAGGGGCCCAGCCGCTCCGTGGCATGTGGGATCTTCCCGGACCGGGGCACGAACCCGTGTCCCCTGCATCGGCAGGCGGACTCTCAACCACTGCGCCACCAGGGAAGCAGATTCAGGATTTGAACGTGAGTGTATCTGACTGTCAAAGCCTTTGGAATCTTCCAAAATACTCCCATGCTGCCTTCTCACTCCATGTAAACAAATGATGGTAGCTCACAAGAGGCATTATGTGTTGAGTATGTTCCCGGAAAAAAAAAGGCTAAATCCAGATGATGACAGAAAATGACAACCTATAAAATGTTCCAACAACTTGTAAAAGATGGGTGATGTTATTAAAGCTTCACGACTTAGAATGACTAACAAATACCTTGCAAAAGTTGCAGATACAATTTCTAAGTTTTAATTATTTTTAAACTAGAAGAGTTTACATATTTCTTTTCGCAATTTACTTAGTCTTCTTTTAAGACCATGAGTATTCAGTGAGAGTGAAGCAGTTTGGAACTCTGAAATTTGATCAATGAGAATATTTCCAGATGAGTACGAGAGCAAAGATTCTTCAGGCAGAAGTGAGCAGTAGCACACTCTGCCTTATATTGCTAGCTTCAGTGTCATAATGGTGGCACCGGACCATGTGGTTTGAAAGCAAAGCATTACTATTTCCATTGTTTTGATTCAATGCAAATAATACTGTTCATTTTGCTTTGAATTTTATAAAACATTAAAAGAAAGCATTAGATGTTGATACATATCAAAGGAAGATATGAATTTCAAAAATTTGAAAAATGCTTTGCTAAAGAAACTTTCCATTCCTTTTAGATTGCTTGCCTTCTACTGACTCACTAGAGTACAGAGGCATGTATGTTAGACTTGTTTCTAGGATGAGTTACTGAGAAAAACAAGCATCTTACTTGTTATAGTAACACTTAATGTATAATATTTATAATTATAATTTATAATTAACTTAAAATTATAATATAATTTTAATTACAATATAATTTTAATATAATTTTAATTTTAAAAGTTAATACATAAATTGATAATTTCTCCTGTACCCAAGAAATCCATTTTGAAACTTCTAAGTACAGGTGAGGTATCTTCAAAGGTAGAATGTTATCTGAACCCGCTGTAATCATTAGTCTATTTGGACCTTCCTGTGAACACTTGGGTCATCTTCATGGCTTTTGGGCAGGTTGGCATTTTCTATTTGTCATAAGCTACTGGTAACAGTACACTGAACCCTAGGCATTTAGTGTCTTCAAATAATTCATGTTTTCCTATAGCACAAGGCAGTTTATAGCGGTCAGGTGTCAAATTTCTGCATTAGCTCTCAGATCTTTTCTGCTATCTTGTGTTAAGTCTTGATGTGTACTCACCTTCCTTTTCTCTTGTGGAATTGAGCTACTTTTTATAAAGTGGAGGCACCTTATAAATATCTCCATTGCTGCCCTGTCACTTCTAACTCCAATCTGTTTCCTTCACAATGGGATATCACCTGGCTTTTTCTAAAGGGATCATGCCTTCTACTCTCGAATTCAGAAGTAAAATAAAATATGTGAGAACCATGTAATTAAGGAGGGGGCAAAGGAAAGAACTGACATTTGCTGAGTACCTCTGATGTTCTGCACATTGCCTGGGCTCATATGCTATCTTATTTGATCTAGGTAGAGACCAGAGACATTAAATCCACTGCATTTATATTATGCTAATGATGGCATCAGCTCAGTTTCAAGCTCTTCTGATGGTCCTTCTTATGAAAAATTATGTCATTTGGTTTGTGTGTAATTGAGAGAGAGAAGGAGAGGGTGGGTTTGTTGTCCTGTATGTTGACAGATCATGGTTGGTTAGTGCAATGGGGAGTGAGGATCAGAATGTCTCCAGAACTACTTTGTTTCTGGGTGTTGATATGGTGAGAGCCATATGGATGGCATATGGAAACCCTGAGGTAGCCTAAATCAGCTCTCAGCTTGGTGGGCTGTGCCTGGTACTGATGACACATTGAATAGATGAGGAGCAAATTAGATGTTTCACCCACCTGGTTAACTAGATGTTATCTTTATACTCCTAATGCCTTTCCCAATATTGACGAGAGTTCCCCTGAAAGGCTATTTGCCACAGTGCTAAGTGAATCCAACTTTGGGGTCCCAGTCTGGCTTGTCACTATGTATGGATATCAGGAGACAGTATAGTATAGTAGAGAGGCTCAGTGTGCTGACTCTGCAGGGAAGCTGCCTTTTATGAACCCTGGTCCTACCACAAACTGCCTTTGTGACCTTGGATAAGTCACTTAACCTCTCATAGAATCAGTTCTTTCCAACTATAAAATGAGTATAATAATAGCACCTACAGCGCATGTAGAGTACAAAGCACAGTGCCTGATATATTGTTAGTACTCATTTGTCACTGTTGTCATAATAATAAAGATCACAACAACAACAACAATTATTATGTTTAAAACAAGAGCCTCAATAAGAATAAATCATGACTTTGCTTCATAACTTCAAGGAAGCAAACGCTATTAACATTGTGTCCTCTTAAAGTTCCATATAATGCTAATTTATGCATTTAATAATCTTAATTGTCAGGAAACTTTTCCTCATTTTTAACCTAAATCCTGAATGCTATAGATAGGTTCTCATTCCTCTTGAACTACCCATGGAGATTGTTTTCCTTAGAGTCTTCATTTTCTATAAAATTTTCTCCATCCTTCCCAGAAGGCCCAAATTTCATTAGATTTTTGGAGGACATGGAATGTAAGTTTAACCCTTGCAATAGTCTCATTTTAGTCTATTTTGTCACCTCAAATAAATTCTTCAGAAGAAAACTGTGTTCTTTCCCTTCATTTTTCGTGGTCATTTTATAATGGAATGAGCCATATGGATTTAAGCATATGGCAAAATCATTCTTTGGTAAGGACAGTTTGAAAGACAAAGTTAAATCTAGTTAACGGGGTATTTTGGAAAAGAGAAAAAGAAAGTCATGTTGGCCCAAGATTTTGTTTTGTGCACATTTAGGTGACAAAGTTATTTTATAGGAACTGGTTTTACTTTTCTAATTCTTTCCTTAATGTGGTTGCATAATTCGTATTCATGTTACATGTTATTAAAATAAATGTAACTATTTTAAATTTGATAAGCACATAAATTCCTTTCTTTCAGTGGAAGCATATATGGCGTGAAAAATTTCACTGTTGGACAATTCATATCAGTAGAGACAGATCTTTTGTTTTTTAATTTTATTTTCAGATCTTATAAGCTATCTTATTTCAGTCACAAATAAAAATGGCTGCATGCTGTACTGCAGGGAAGACATGTACATGCATTATAAATTCTCTTTCACATTCTAGAAATTACAACCAGGAACTCCAGGTAGTTTTGAAAGCTCTTTCAAATTATCAAATGCTATAGACCAGAGCTTTTCAAGTTTTAATGTGTGGAGGAATCTCCCAGTGGATCTTGTTAGAATGCAGATTCTGAATTCATAGGCCTGGGTGGAGCCTAGGATTCAGCATTTCTAAGAGGTCGCAGGTGATGCTAGTGCTGCTGGTCCTGGGCTGCACTTTGGGTAGCAAGACTGTGGACTTCTGTCCCTCTTTGTGACTTCTACCCATCTCAGAAACTCTGCAGGGTATTCTGTATCCCAAAAGTGGGGGTAACTGAAGTCAGTTAGAAGGGACGATGAAATAAATAATCACAGAGGTAAACGTGAGTCTCACCGTAAACACTCGAGTCACTCGAGTCACTCTTGGGACAGCAAGTGTGTTTGAGCCAGCTCTTCCACATTGTGGTTCCTTTCTCCCAAGACTCATTATTCACTATTATTATTACTATTACTTTGCCTTTGCTATTTCTATGTCTTGTTTCTTTTACAAAGCCTGGGAAGACAATTCAGTCTGCAAGATCCAAGGAGGTTCTGAGCTCAGAGAAAGATGTGGTCTTCACAGGAAAACGGATATCTGCCTTAAAATTTGGTGGTGTCACCACAATGTTTATAAGCAAACCTTACCTTCTACTCTTTTTATATGTTCCACAGTGCCTAAAGTAGTGCCAGACACATGGGACGTGTTTAATACGGAATTTGATTGCTGAATCCCACAGTAGTGTAAGAATGATCATTTGCACTAGGGAACAATTCTGAATGGGGATGTGAGGTCTGTGCATTAAGAGGGTTAGCATTCTGCCTGTCAGGGGAGAAGTAGGTTGGCATGGTGCCTCACTTCTTCTCACCCAGCAGGGCTTGGGGACTGTTGAGTTTAAAGTTAGTTAAATACTGGCCCACACTGTCCTTGATGTTGAAGAGAAAAACCAAGTTGAGAGGTATTAAATGAGAGGTGTTAAATATCAGAATTAGTTAGCAAAGGCAGTAACCCTGGAAAACGTGAGAAAACTACTGCATAACTCTGTTTAAAAAGAAAAAGAAAAAAAAAACCCTCAACTTTTGCTTGGTTCAGTTTTGTTGAAAGTTTAAGAAAAAGGTATAACCCCTTTAAAAGGCTTAAAAGAAGTTTCTAGAGAAGTTAATTAGTAATCTTTACTATTATGGGAATAATAGTAACTTTTACAGCTTCAAAGGGTTCTGGAGTGAATGATTAAAAACTTATTGTCTGGGGCTCCTCTTGCTGTTTGAAAGAGAGGGTGCTCTGGTTTTTCCCAGTGTTCTGGTCTGCTCATGGGGGTTGATGGAAGATTGTCTCACAAAGTTCTTTGACCAGTTGAAAGGGAACTGCTGGTAGTCAAACTGTGTGAAAGAAGTGTGTCTGTGCAAAAAGAGGCACAAAGGGACATCCATCCAGGAAGCTAAGACAAGACTCAGGGACCTCAAGCCCTTCCTTTTCTTCACATGACTGTGTATGAATCAAAAACTGCTATTACAGTTCCTTAGTCCAAGATGGTTGACTAAGTTGCCACAAACTATGAATCTCTAGACAGGTAGTATTTTCTGTTGTTGGTATTATTTTTTGTTTGTTTTAATGTGGAAAAAAACCTAAGTGTTTTTCTTAAGGGAGCATAATATTAGATTAATAACTAGTAAAGTCAATTTGGGCTGGTATAACAAAAATACCATAGACTGGGTGACTTAATAAACATTTATTTCTCACAGTTTTGGAGGCTGGGAAGTCCAAGATCAAGGTACCAGCAAATTTAGTGCCTCGTGAGGGTCCATTTCCTGGTTGACAGACAGCTATCTTCTTGCTGTGTCCTCACATGGCAGAAGGGGTGAGGGAATGTTCTGGGGTCTCTTTTATAGGGCACTAATCCCATTCATGGGGGCTCCACCCTTATGACCTAATCACTGCTCAAAGACCCCACCTCCAACTACCATCATATTTGAGATTAGGTTTTGGCATATACATTTTTGGGAGAACACAAACATTCAATCTGTAACAGGTAATATTTAAATACCAGAAAATAATAAACTTTTAAGAAGTGATTTTAAATTATATCATGACCTAAATTTATTAAACAAAAATTAGCATTTGTGTTATACCTTTAATATACCTATAATTATATAATATACCTATAATTTTCACTTATACATATTTATGACCATATAGGTTTACTTCCTGTTTCTAACATTCATCCTTGGCTGACCTGTGAAATGGAGGCTTAACCTTCTTCTTCTCTTGGTGGCATTGTCCCTAAATGAGGCATGAAACTCAGAGGAAGTATCATGGAAGGACTCTCTCTTTACCCTAGACAGTTTTAAGGTGGGTCTAGGGAGAAGGCAGGGTGAGTGGCCTATGAGCTAGGGTTCTTTAGTTGCAAGCAACAGAACTGACCCTAGCTGATTTGAGCAACAGGGAATTTATAGGAAAAATGTGAGAGGATGCACAGGTTCAACAGTAAGCCTGGAAATCCCAAGCTTGCAAAAGAATAGGTCCAGGGCAGCTCTAGTGGTTTGGGCAGCAGTCTCATGGCATCACAGCTGGAACAAGTGAGCCCAGCTGACTTCCTTCCTTGCATCCTTCTGCTCAAGATTAAATTCCCTCAAAAGGGAGCATGTCCTTAGCTAAAGATGGTGGAAGACACTTTGTGCACCAAAGACTTTATGCCCTGGGAGAGACAGAATTGAGGTGCAGCCATTGGAGAAGGAAAGAGGTCAAGTGGGCAAGAAAAACAGGTGTACAAAGTTGGAAAGAATAAGCAGGGGCTGAGAAGATGGCTCTTCCTCAATTCTTTCCATCACAGGATAGATTTGAGTCTATAATTTAGTCGTTGGGCTCTGCGGCTGAGCCTCTTTAACTGCATTGCTCATGTGTTCAGCTTTAACAAGTGTTACATTTTTCAGTGGGTACAATTGCTGAGGAGATGCTGATTATTTATTTTTTTATTTGATTTTGTTTTGTATACAGGACATTTGCCACCTTTGTAAAGAAAGCTAAGGAAAGCTGCCAATAACCTTGCCTAATGCTTCAGTAAATAATAACCTATTTGGTCATTTCAAAACCATTTCTTTTTCCTTGCCCAACCTTTGTATTCACTTACACATGTGCGTGCACACACACGTTTTTGGGAAGTAGTTCCAGACACATGGTGGAAACAGTGAAGGCGATGACAGGACTGTTTCCCAGGTGCCCACAGGCATATTAATCATCAAAGAATAGGAGGGAAAAATGTGAATTTTTGTGATTCTTAACCCTTCACTCTCAGTGGATTAGTTCACATGGATTTAGCATGATTGGCCCTGCTGGAAGTTTTGACTCCGTTGTTGATGAAAAAGAAAAAATGCTTTTTTTTACTGGAATTCATACACTTCATTACCCTATCCTGGTCCACAGGATTCATGCAGTGTATAATCACATAGAGTCCTTTTTAAAAAGCAGCAAATCCTCTTCTTTTAATTTTGTGTAAGGAAAATTCTAAGCAAGTTTTAGTTTTTAGCTTAAAACAAAATTGTAGGCTAATTGATTTTTGAAAAGCTTATGGCAGTCACAACCCAGCTGAGAATAAGTGGCATAATTCTAAGGGTATTTGGGGGATATATAACCTCAAAAATTGGAGTTTCCATCCTCCACTGGTGGCTGTTTCCCTTAGTAACAAAGGTTAACATTTATTGAGCAGTTGCTATCTGCCAGGCACTATGCTAAATGCTTTTCATGAAAAAGTTAGTTTAATTTCCACAAAAATCTTAAGAGGTCTGAACCTTTACTATCTCAGTTTTACAGATGCTGAAACTGAGGCCCAATGAGATAAAGTAATATTTAGCAGCGAAGCCTAGATTTACACTCAGGAAGCTGACAGACCTTTGTTTAAACACTGCGCTATGCTTCTTCTCTTGCTGTGGGATAAAATTTAGGAAACAAATTAGCTGGTTTTATTTTGTTTTGTTTTTTTTACATTTCTTTTTATCCCATGATCCTTCTCCCATTCAAGTTGCAATCTTGTAGCATTTGCTGCTTGGGAAGGGTTCATTATAGTAAAACCCCTCATGGTAGCCATGGGAAATGAATCAAATTCTTGGCTTTTGAGTTTCAGAAAGATCCAGGCATAGGATAGGATGATGTGGAAGGGTACTAAGGATACTTCTTTATCAGAGCCAGGATCCTCCCACTCTTGTAATGTTTGCTGGTGAGAGAGGGACCATGTATAAAAAAGAAGAGAATCAGGCTGAAGGTAGAGGGGTGTTGGTAGGTCCTGAGAAGGGGATTTTTGGACTGAGTCTTAATTCAGGTATGAGAGCCATTGATAGAATACTCAGATTTGCCACTTTGTAAGAGAGGAGTTTGAAATAGAAGTTAAGCTCTCTGAAAAGTAGAACAGTCCTACATCCTATACACCTGAGTTTTGCCTGAGATTTACTCCCTCTAAACTCCAAAAAGCCCACCAAACCCTTTGCTTAGAAGTTTTATAAAATCCATTAAAGCAGGAAGAAAATACCCAATGGCTAAATTGAGGTCAAATCAAATCAGTGGGAAAACCAATAGTGGCAATTCTCATTTTGCATGGTTTAGAATGCATGAATTTCTGTTACCTTAGTTTAGTTTGATAACACCAATCCCCCAACAAAATGATTCAAATTTCAGTATTAATCTCAAGTAATCTTCCACAGCACAAACTTTGCTGCTAGCTCTCCAGCCCAAAAATCATGATGTAAAAAACAAATGCACTCTTTTTTATGGAGGAGTAATATTCTATTGTGTATATATGTCATATCTTCTTTATCCATTCATCCATTGATGGACACTTATGTTGTTTCCATACTTTAGCTATTGTAAATAATGCTTCAATGAACATAGAGGTGCATATATCTTTTCAAATTAGTGATAGTTGGGTCATGTGGCAATTCTATTCTTTTTTTTATTTTTGAGTAATCTCCATCCTGTTTTCCATAGTGGCTGCACCAATTTACCAACCAACAGTATACAAGTGTTCCCTTTTCTCCAAATTCTCTCCAATATTTGTTATTTCTTGTCTTTTTGTTAATAGCCATTCTAGTAGCTGTGAGGTAATAGCTTGTAGTGATTTTGATTTGCATTTCCCTAATAATTAGTGATGTTGAACATCTTTTCATGTGCTTGTTGGCCATCTAAATGTCCAAGTGTCCTTCGATGGATGAATGGATAAAGACGTGGTGCATAGACACAATGCAATAGTACTCAGCCATAAAAAGAAGGAAACCCTGCCATTTGCAACAACATGGATGGATCTTGAAGGTATTATGCTAAGTGAAATAAGTCAGACAAAGACAAATACCATATGATTTCACTCATCTGTGGAATCTCACAAAACAAAACACAAAATTAAACACAAAAATCGTAGATATGGAGATCAGATTAGTGGTTACCAGAGGAGAAGGGGGTTGGGGGGGGTGGGCAAAATGGGTGGTGGGGGTCAAGTGTGTGGTGATGGATGATAACTGGACTTCTGGTGATGTTCACTTTGTAGTGTATACAGGTGTTGAATTATAATGTTTCAGATACATATATGAAACAGATGCACATCAGGATCAGTGAAAATCACATCACTTTATTCAGTGCCTGTCACTGTGCATCTGTTATTCAGTTCATGCACAGACAGCAAAGTGCATAGGGATGTTGTGTCTTTGTCTTCCAGTGATAAGCTCATGTGACTTTTTACAAAAATAGATCCTTGAAACAGGGAATTGGTGAACAATGGAAGTGCAGCAAAGAAACAAAAAATGATAACTCTGGAAGTAAAATTGGAAAGTGGTTATGAAAAAAAGGATGAAGATGTCCCAGAGGAAGTGACACTGGTAAAAAAAAAAAAAAACCCAAACCAAAAACTCCACATTAAAGAACTCTTAGAGATATTATACAATGTTTAAATCAAATAACAAAGAACAAAAGGTTAAAAGCTGACCCAAACTTAGAAAAGAGTGTAATAACTCAGTAAGACAGAAAAGATATTTGCTCCATATCCTATTACACAATGAAAAGGCAAGCACTGTTTAAACAACTTTTGATGAGATTCTTACAAAAATTTTAAACATATTAATTTTCAATGTTTCTAATGTTTTAAATTACAGTATATAGAATATATATTAATTTTTCTATTTTTTAAATTTCCCTATGTATTTATAATTGACAGTAAGAGGTGATTTATTGTTTTGAAAAAAACTTCTAGAGGTCACAAAACAATCATAATTTCTCATTGATTATTAGGATGACTTGCGTGGTTTTAGCTTGCATGGTCATTCTTATGGTCCCATACTACTGTGCAGTGTGAAGACTATCAGTATCCAGAAATGTTCATTTACCTATTTAAAATCAACCTCAAAATATCTCCATCTCAAAAAACTGTACACCCCAAAATTCTCATGCTGCTCTCAAGAGTTGTCCTGAAATTGGTGTTCTCAACCTGCACACAGAGGAAGAGAAAAATGTGCTGTGAACTATATTCTGAGGCCTTGGGAGTCCTCTAGGGACAAGCTTAGTAAATGCCTTCTCTCCAATGAGCCTTTGGTGTCAAAATGGCCCCCTCTGTCATTAAATAGTCTTATGCGGTTGACGTTGCTCATTTTTGGTATTGTTCGCACATCATCTCATAAGTGAACCTATGATCATTGTGTGGGATGTTCACAAGCCCAGTCATTGCACTCCAGTCATTACTACTCATTCTCCATGTCATGTTTTATGTGGGAATATGCCTTGTGGGACAGGAAATAATCAGATACTTATACTAACAGAGAGGATTACAGATGTGCTCTTCTTTTATTGTCTCTGGGGTTCTTTTAGATCATCTGAAATGACTAAACAAAGTTTAAAAATATTTCACCAAAAATGCTTAATGCCACTTATATACAATGGAAAATTACTTAGCCATAAGAAGAAACGAAATTGAGTTATTTGTAGTGAGGTGGATGGACCTAGAGTCTGTCATACAGAGTGAAGTAAGTCAGAAAGAGAAAAACAAATACCATATGCTAACACATATATATGGAATCTAAAAAAAAAAAAAGGTTCTGAAGAACCTAGGGGCAGGACAGGAATAAAGATGTAGACATAGAAAATGGACTTGAGGACATGGGAAGGGGGAAGGGGAAGCTGGGACGAAGTGAGAGAGTGGCATGGACATATATATACTACCAAATGTAAAATAGATAGCTAGTGGGAAGCAATCGCATAGCACAGGGAGATCAGCTTGGTGCTTTGTGACCACCTAGAAGGGTGGGATAGGGAGGGTGGGAGGGAGATGCAAGAGGGAGGAGATATGGGGATATATGTATATGTATAGATGATTCACTTTGTTATAAAGCAGAAACTAACACACTATTGTGAAGCAATTATACTCCAATTAAGATGTTAAAAACAAAAAAGATACAAAGATGTAATGTACAGCACAGGGAATATAGCCAAAATTTTATAATAACTATAAATGGAGTATAATCTATAAAAATAATGAATCATTATGTTGTACACCTGATACTAATATAATTTGTCCATTATACGTCAATAAAAAAAAATGGGTGTTTCCTTGAGAAACCATAAATAAGATGAAAAGACAACCCTCAGAATGGGAGAAAATATTTGCAAACGAAGCAACTGACAAAAGATTAATCTCCAAAACATACAAGCAGCTCATACAGCTCAATATCAAAAAAACAAACAACCCAATCCAAAAATGGGCAGAAGACCTAAATAGACATTTCTCCAAAGAAGATATACAGATTGCCAACAAACACATGAAAGGATGCTCAACCTCACTAATCATTAGAGAAATGCAAATCAAAACTACAATGAGATATCATCTCACACTGCTCAGAATGGCCATCATCAAAAAATCTAGAAACAATAAATGCTGGAGAGGGTGTGGAGAAAAGGGAACCCTCTTGCACTGTTGGTGGGAATGTAAATTGATACAGCCACTATAGAGAACAGTATGGAGGTTCCTTAATAAACTAAAAATAGGACTACCATATGACCCAGCAATCCCACTACTGGGCATATACCCAGAAAAAACCATAATTCAAAAAGAGTTGTGCAGCACTATTTACAATAGCCAGGACAAGGAAGCAACCTAAGTGTTCATCGACAGATGAATGGATAAAGAAGATGTGGCACATATATACCATGGAATATTACTCAGCCATATAAAGAAATGAAACTGAGTTATTTGTAGTGAGGTAGATGGACCTAGAGTCTGTCATACAGAGTGAAGTAAGTCAGAAAGAGAAAAACAAATACCGTATGCTATTCCACATATATATGGAATCTAAAAAAAAAAAAAAAAGGTTCTGAAGAACCTAGGGGCAGGACAGGAATAAAGATGCAGACATAGAAAATGGACTTGAGGACATGGGGAGGGGGAAGGGTAAGCTGAGACGAAGTGAAAGAGTGGCATGGACTAATATATACTACCAAATGTAAAATAGATAGCTAGTGGGAAGCAGCTGCATAGCACAGGGAGATCAGCTTGGTGCTTTGTGACCACCTAGAGGGGTGGGATAGGGAGGGTGGGAAGGAGATGTAAGAGGGAGGGGATATGGGGATATATGTATACGTATAGCTGATTCTCTTTGTTATAAAGCAGAAACTAACACACCATTGTAAAGCAATTATACTCCAATAAAGATGTTAAAAAAAAAGAATTTCCTTGAAAAAAAACAAAATAGTATAACAAGTTGGAAAACTGTCTGGTACCTTTTACAAAGCTAAACATAAATAACCCCTATATTTTCATAATTACACTCCATTGTTTTTTACACACGAGAAGTGAAAACTCCTGTCCACAAAAGACTTGTACAAGAAAGTTCATAGTGGTTTTATTCACAGTAGCCCCAAATTGGAAATGACCCAGTGTCTATCAACAGGAGAATAAATAAAGCGTGGTATTTTCATGCAATATATTACTACTTAGCAATAAAAATGAATGAACTAATAGTGCTTAAGTATATGGCTGAACGTCAATATGTGGAGCAAAATATGCCAGACTCAAAAGAGTGCATGCTGTATGATTCCATGTATATGAAATTCAAGGAATGATAAAACCAATATTGTGAGATTTTGAAATCAGAACAGTGGTTGTCTTGTGGTAGATGGGACAGAGTAGGAGGACATATGAGAAAATGTTATGGGGAGATGGAAAATCTCTATATCTTTATTTAGTTTTTGGTTACCTGGGTGTTTACATTTATGTATTGAACTATACACTTAAGGATTTAATTTTATATAAATTTTACCAAATAAAATTAAAACTTTCATTGATTCAAAGATTTCACATTTCTTATAAGTAATAATTATTAAGAAAATAGATTTAAAGAGTAGTAATTGCTTGGTTACTAACATCTGCTTTTATCTTATTATGAAGTTTCCCTGTCAAATTTAATCTTTGTTGTTTTGTTTGAGACTTGAATGGGGTTCTTGATAGGAGAGTATTTTCACCCAACATGGGGCTCTGGTGTCAAATTGTAAATTGAAAATCAAGATAAAACAATATAATCTAAGTTCTGGAGCTGAAAAATTGGCATTTCTTTGGAACATTTGTAAAGTATGTGAATTTTTTTTTTAATCTATATGAAACTTACAACCCACAAGTACTGTGTAGGGGGTAGATGAAGTCACGGAAGCTGTCATATAAAAATGATTACAGGCTCAGAGTAGCTGTTTTAAATAAGCATCCTTTTCCCATCCTACCCCTAATCTTCTAATCTATTAGATCAGTGATCTTATTCAAAGGTCCAGGGACTTTTTCCATGTCAGTAATGATTCTGTGTAGTCCATGGTTCTACTTTATTGAATGCAAAAAGGGATCTAAAGAAGGTGGGATAGGTCTATGAGCACTCCAAAGTGGACTCACTCTATTTGGGTGCCAAGAACAGAATGCGTGGAGGCCAGTTGTAAAATCTGTCTCATTGCTTGGCCCAAGCTAGGGAAGCAGTCTGGGTAGGTGCTGATGCAAAGAAAACTTCTATACAATATTTTTCTACTGAGTAAAAGCTAGTGTCTTAGAAGGCTGTACATGATCTAACCATCTCTTTTTTTTTTCATTTTTTTTCACTGTCTCTTATTTTCCTGATCTCTTCTACTCTCCTTTACTTCAATCACATTGGCCTTGACTGGCCAGGTACTCTTATCTCAGTGTCTTTGCACTCGCTTTGCCCTTTGCCTCAAATTCCCTTCCTCCAGACAACCACCAAACTCACTCTTTCACCTCTTTGAGGTCTTTGCTCAAATGCCATCTTCTCAGCTAGCCTTACCTGACCCCAGTAGCTAAAACTGAACATCTCCCCTCTATTGGACACTCCGTACTCCCCTTTTCTCGTTAGTGTTTTTTGCCATAACACATCACCTCCTCATATTTTATACCATTTACGTATTTGTTTGGCTTATTGTTTGTCTTCTCACACTAGAATGAAAAGCTTCATAAGGATGAGCACTAGAACAGTGCCTAGCTCAAAGAAGATAATCAGCATTTATCCAAAGACAGAGTGAGTGAATACAGTGGGGAGAGAGCCTGTGAGTAAGCCGGTAGGCTCTTGATCCAGACCATCTAGGTTGAAATCTGACTCTGCTAGTTCTTGGCTATGTGACCTTGAGCAAATCACCTAATGTCTCTGTGCCTAAGTAAAATGGGTACCTACCTTGTATGATTGTGGTGAGGATTAGATAAGTTCATACTGTAGAACATTTAGGACAGTGCCAGGCATGTTTAGGTGCTCTACATATATTAGTTATTGGTGATATCCAGTAATCTATGGATAAGTTTTCTTCAGGTCCTATGTGCTGTTATAAGGGAATTTAAAATTAGGAGTCTAACCTTCTGAGAGTTTAGAATTGAATTTTTTTTTTTTTTTTTTTCCGTACGCGGGCCTCTCACTGTTGTGGCCTCTCCCGTTGCGGAGTACAGGCTCTGGACGCGCAGGCTCAGCGGCCCTGGCTCACGGGCCCAGCCGCTCTGTGGCATGTGGGATCCTCCCGGACTGGGGCACGAACCCCTGTCCCCTGCATCGGCAGGCGGACTCGCAACCACTGCGCCACCAGGGAAGCCCTAGAATTGAATTTTTATATAGTTCCTTTTTCCCAGAAAATGCTTTCACACACTGCCTATTGAACTTCAGTTTATTCTTTAAGACCCAGCTC
This sequence comes from Mesoplodon densirostris, assembly GCF_025265405.1. Taxonomy (NCBI): domain Eukaryota; kingdom Metazoa; phylum Chordata; class Mammalia; order Artiodactyla; family Ziphiidae; genus Mesoplodon; species Mesoplodon densirostris. The sequence goes on along the minus strand of NC_082663.1, from coordinate 76,753,307 downwards.
AAATGTGACCTTCTTGGTGAGGCCACCCTATTTTCTCCAGGTGGTGTAAACTCTCTTTGCTCCGAATGCAAAGCGTTCATTTATTCATTTGTTTGTTCTGCAAACATTTATTGAACGTGTATTCATGGGCCAGATGAGGCGCTAGGGATATAGGGAAGACTAAGATGTGGCTTTGACTTTGAGGGGTATGTAGTCTGTTAGCAAATGCAGATGTACGCAGAAATAAGAGCACAGTGGTATCATGCGTCTGTTAGCAGGTAGAGTGATTATCTGTTTATCTCTGTCCTGTCTCCTGTATTGTGAGCTTCTGTACCCAGAAACTTTACATTTCAGTTATTCTTTGTGTCACAATTCCCTCTGTGGTGCTTGTCTGGCACATGGCATGTACTTAAACATGTTTATTGAAATAGTTGATATAACTGGGGAAAACAAGAAATGCATAACAAAGAGACAAGTAAAATAAATGATCATGATGATGATATTAACAGCGAATAATTTTTGTGTGTGTACTCTGGACCCGCTACCCATCTTAGTACTTCGCAAATTTTACTTTAACCTATATAACAACAGAAATAGCAAGGTATTATCATTTGTATTCTATGGATGAGGAAACAGGCTCAGAGAAACTAAGCCACTTGTCCAGGGATAGAACCATGGTTACAACTCAGCATGGTTTGCTTCCAAAGATTATTTTTGCCTGCTAGTCTATACATCACTAAGATGTTGGCTGGTACTGATCTGGAAACTTTTTGTGGTCAGCTACTTGTATCTGTATTTGGTATTTCTTCTTCTGCTATTTTTCTTTCTCCAAACTCGTCAGACACAATTATGGACATAAAAGTTGTGGACAAATGGCTTCAGGGAGTCGTGTTTCAATTAGCAAAGTTGAGGCCAGTGTGGTCAGCTTTCTGGATTCTGACATACCTCTTCTCTTCTTTTTCTTTTTCTCAGTGTAGTTTAAAATGTGCTGATAGAGAATTGGACTGCTGACAGTAGCACCAACCTACCCATCAAAAAGAAAGAGGCAGTGGGGAACAGTTAGGAAGAACATAAAGATATTCCTTTCCATTTCTTAAAAGCCTTTACTGGAGGAGAGGGAGCCAGAAAGATAGGAGATGGTCTAAGGTGGCCTTGCCTTTCATGAGTTTAAAGGTACTTAGTGTGGGGTGAAAAGTTATTTTTCTTTTTTGGCTTCTCTAAATAAGGAGAAACAGGTCATTTTAGAAAACAAAGGAGGATTCTATTTCATCATCTGATGCAGTGTTAGGCTTGGAAATTGTTATATAGCCTGATACATTTCAATGAATATCTATTTAGTCAGAATTTATAAGGGGACATAAAATCAAGCAGTTTCAATGTTCACAGGTAAAATCCCTATTTTTTTCCCTTCAAATGAGCTAGTCAGGATGAAAACCTGTTTATTTTAGCAGGCTTACCTCAAGAACACTTTGATTGCAAGATGCCAGTGCACTTTAGTAGGGTGGCTATCTGCTTGAGGAGAACAGAACAAAATAAGTATCCTCAAGGATTTTTAGGAAAAAAATCAGCTAGTTCTGTTAAATTAAGAATAGAAATAGTGGCATATGACATTTTAAGCAACCCCAAGAATAGGTTTACTTGGAGTCAAATGCATGATCATCTTAGGTCGGATAACTTACTTCTTCAGCCCTGACGTGGACAAAAAAGATCAGTTAATTTAGACCATATTCTAACAGTCAGCTTAAAAATTGTGTTCTTATTGTGATATCCCCCCCAAAATCTAAATATACTAATATTATCAGAATTATCGTAAAAGGACAAATTTGATAACACTAAATGAAATGACAGAACCCTCTGATATTAAAATTAGAGTTATGCATGGGAGAAAATAAAGCAATTCTAATGTAATAGTTATTAGAACATCAGGATTGCTATTATCTTAGAATTGATATTGTTGTATCAATTATGTACTTTTTTATAGCAAATCTGAATAACTTAAGTTCTTTCCATTTTTTATAGTCCACATTAAACTATTTATGTGGTGTCTATGTTAAGAGACTGTTGCACTTATTCTATTTTTATATTTTTTGTAGACAGTAAAAAGTATGTTCTTAAATATTAGATGTAAGCGTCTAATTATGTAAGCTTATATTAAATCCAGTTTTAACATAGTTTGAGTAGTTAAAGTCTGACTTTGATTTGGAGATTTCCTTGACCCTTTCTCCTTGAACCCAATTGATAACATTATTATATTGCTTTTCATTTAGTTTATTATTCTTGGAGCAGAACTATTTTAATTGTTAATTATTATAATAGAATACAAGCAGCATGGGATTATAGGGAAGGGAACATGGTGTGTCTTTTTTAATGTCAGAATAGAACAGGCGTTCAATAATATTCGCTGAATGAGTGAATCACTTGTAAGTACATCTTACTATCTGGAAATCATAATGATTATATTAACTAGCATTTATTGAGTACTTACCATATCATAGGCACAACATGTTTCTCCTTTTTATACATCATTTCTCACAAAAAACTGAAGATTAGAGAGTTTAAGTTTAAGTACCTTGTCCAAGTTCAGGTGACCAGCAAGTGATAAGCTCAAAGCCAGCTTTTCTTCTCTGGGTCTTGCAGAAGCTGCTCTCTTTCCCTTGTTCTGCAGTATTTTTCCCTCCCCTTTTTTGTTTGGCCTCACACAGGAAGGGAGCTCTGCAGACTGGACATTGTTAGTGGAGAGGATGAGTGGACTGGCCCAGGCCCTGCTCTCTGTCCCTCATGTGGGGTCTGATCTCCTCCTTAGCTCTCAGGTTGTGAGGTGGATTTACAGGCACTGAGTCATCCTCCTTCAAACTGGCGCTCACTAGTGGCCCCTCTGATCTACAGACATTCTCTCTTCCTCCTTCCCTGCCTGTGGGCTGGTTTGTGTGCTGAGCTAATGCCTATCAAGCAAAATGATGTCTTCTGGGCCCTCATCAGTGTTTTCATCCGATTGAAGGGAGACACTTTATTGAAACTGCTTGGCAATATCATTTTTAATTGGAAGTCTCTTTGACTTTGCATTTTTAATTGTATTGACAACAGTGTACTGGAGTGACTTAGAAAATGTTTATAACTTGACCCAGTCGAAGCCTTATTTACTAAAAAATAAAATAAAAATTCACTCTTCAGTCTCTGCCCTTCATCCTTTGAACCAAACCAAACCAAACCAATCAAACGTCACAGAAAAGACCAGGTTTGGGTTTTGAATCTAGAATGTTTTGAATGGAAAGACATAACTTACTTGTTCACTTTTAGTGTGTCTCTTTATGGGTACCGGATTCCAATGCCATTAATTTGCATGTGTGCTTTCATGCATATTTACTTACATGGTTGCCAAAGCACTAGATATCAAACGTGGAAGAGACTGCTTAGGGTTATGTGATGCAAGACACTGTCTTGACTTCTTGCCTTTTTGTTTCAGTACATGAGAAAAACCTTCATCTCAAGACAGAGTCCTCTAACGCTTAAATATATCGTATTAGTGATACATAAATATTAAGAACAAATATCAAAATGTACTATGAAACTTAACACACTATCAAGTAATGAATGGTAAAGTTATTAGTCTGTTTAATTTAATCATTGTAGTTGATTCCCCATTAAGGACAAATAATAATAATATGACTCTCCCTGCCTCAATATATTTTACTCTAAAATAGAAAACATTTAATTTTAGGTAGAGTTTTTCCTCTGACTTGGATGCCACTGGATTGACCTATAAAGAATGAAAAGTAATTGGATAATACAGTTACTCCATAAATTGAGAGACATGTCTCAGCTGGGCAAATATTGCTGACTCGGCATTCCCTCCCTTCATTGAATCACATTTTCACCCGCAATAAAAAAGAAGTCCAGATTTTCATACCTCAAACAGACTTTTTGAAAATGATATGAAAACATGAGCCTGTTGGCAGAGGGAGCAAGACCCATTGGTCCTGTTACCCCAAGTGCAGGTGCCTGGAATGCTGGACAGTGATGGACATGATTGACAAAGGCAGGCCTAACTTAGTGTGAAGGCCACAGGCTCCAGGCTGATGAAACACCCTGGAAATGTGCCCAGTGGAAACTCAGGACGGCATGGGTATGGTTTCATGCCAAAGCTTTTTGGGAATCGGTCCAAAAACTTCTTCTGTAAGGGGAAATGAAAGAGGAAATAACTTGTTATTCCAAACAGGTGAGCGGGTTAGGGTGAGAGTTGAAAGAAGGGTTGAAAAGAGAGAAAGAGAAGGGAGCTGTGAAGGTGAGGATATGCTGAAGAGGGGAAGTGAGCAGTTGGGGCTGGAAATTTTAATAAGCTCACAAAGATAAGGAGGAAGTAGGAACTGTTTGGAAGGTAAACACACCATAATGGAAAGAGCGGCCTTGCCAAGAATAGCAACATCAAGATAATTAAAGGAAAAGGCTAACGTAAATGTGAGGAAAAGGAGAAAACGCTGAACAGGTCTTAAATATAAGAACATTCCAACTCAGCATTTCATAATTGACAACATAAACAGGAAAAAGGAAAGAGAGGCCTCCTACAGCTACGCATGCAGATATCCCCCACACTGTGATCTTTGTGTTATCACTCAGATTTCTGTTGACTCAGGTACAGGGGGCTGCATTGGGTGGGGTGAGAGTATAACCTCAATTGTTTATCTTTCTGAGTCTAGTATGTTCTGTTTCTTTGTCAGAAAACCATGATACCAGGATGTTTAATTAATTTCCTGAATTATATTATTTTGCAGTGTTAATATCTGTAATTTAGTTGTCTATAAAACCAAGTCATGACCTCCTTTATATATAAGATTTTCTTGAGCTCTTTTCATGTGAAGGGACTACCTGAAAAGCAATTTTAAAACATGATCAAGCTTATTAAGTGTATACTTATTCACACACAACATCACATTGCGTAGTACCCCACTCCATTCTGTTCTGTAAATAATGTCACACTCTAACTTGTGTTTTCTTTTAGTTCTTGAGCATTTCACAACCTTCTTTCTAGAATAAAATTGTTCAAAAACATAAACAGGGAGTTATTAAGATGAGAGGCAAATAAAAATAACATGTACTTTTTAGTACAGAGATTCAAATTAGACTTCTAATTTCTTCACATGAAAGCAATCTTGGTGTCTCTTCTCTAAATTATTACCAAATATAATACTTATGTATAACTTCATTTATTGTGAAAGAATATAAAAAGTGGCCTATATATATTTTTTTTCTATGTCATAAAATTTAGCAAATATAATTTTACTTCAATACTTGTCTTTAACAAAATTCTCCCAAAAGTTATTTTATATGTATCTAGATTTATAGTACTGGGTCATGCCATTCCAAAATGTACATCAATATATAAAACCCTAGGTTTGGTAACTAACCAAACTAGCCATTGCTTTATTTCCTCTCTTTGGGGTAACTTTTTATTTAGTTTAACTTCATTTGGTTCTTTAAAAATGTTTTCACAAGTTGTTTTATTATTGGTACCTCGCATTGCTCACACAGCAGTTCATAACATCTTAAAAGCTTGGCATATTTCTCCTCTTTTGCCAGGAGCAATTGGTGACAAATAAAATAGAAATCTTAACCTTGGCTCTTTCACCACTATAGGAGCCTGATTATTTATCACTATTGTCTACATGTTCTCAAAATTTAAAGACCAAAAAAGATAACATTTGAACAGACAACCTTTTTTTTTTTTTTTTTTTAAGGCACGATTTATATTTCTCTATCAGAGAGGTATGTGCATTGGAGCCCTGGAGATACAGTCTAGACCTGGCTTTGTCACAAACTACCTGTGTGGAAAAGGGAGAAAAGAAAAGGCTGCCTTCTAGCAAGGCTGGGGAAATGAGTATAAGGAAAGAGAAGGAGAACAAGTTCCATGAGGACACTGGGAATTGAGGAACAGGTTATTCAGATCCACCAGAAGAGAGGAACATGGAAGAAAGCCTGGAATCCAGTTAAACAATAAGATAAGGCAGCTGCACTTTTGTGTCTATGAGTCCAGAAAGAGTAGCCTAGCTTTTCATGAGGACTCAGTGCAATTGCTGTTGGATTTTGGGATTGAGAATGTAGTTCTCAGCCACCACCCCAGACTGATACTACTAGAACTTGATTCACCTGGTTATTGGTGCCCTCTGGAAAGGGATGTTTACTTTATATTTTTTTATTTTTTTAAAAGAAGAATGTTGGTCTTAGAGTCATTCCTATTACATTTGAGGAAATCATTTACATACTTGATTTATATATATATATGTATTTTATATATCTATATCTATATCTATATCTATATATCTGTATATATATATAACTTTTGAACAATGATCTCAAAAAGAATTTTTAATTTAACTCTCAAAGAATTAGAAACCACTTTCAACACTTTTGAAAAATATAGGCTAGTTCTCAGTTATTTATGGTACTGGATCACAGTGAGTCTGAAACAATTAAAATATGGGAATACCTGGGAATTTCAGATCTAGAAAAAGCTCAAAAAACTGAGTCTACTAAATTGTTACCACCATTCTTACTAGAAGAAGAGGGAGTAGAGGCTAACAGACATACAGTGGAACCCATAATGCCCCATGGAAAATTGAAGTTTGAATTGAATATTGTTGACTATATGCTTCCTTCTATTTTTACCTTAGAAAAGGTTTCTTTTAAGATCACCCAAGGCAGGTGACATTCATCACTGAGCTTCATCCCCAGTTTCAGCATCTAGCTTATTTTCTTGCACACGGTTGGGGCTCAATATTTGTTCAGTATATCAAACTGAACATAGAATGTAGATGTTTCTTAGGAGTCAAATCTCCTTGATAACGGTAAATTTTTGGCTATAGGGAATTGTATAAGTAGTGTTTAAGATGAATTTTCACTAAAAGTCTCTGGGATGCTGAATGAAGATACATTGAATCCAAGTTGCAGCTTTCTTCCTAGTGGGATCAGGGACAAACAGAGACAGGCACTTGCCTGGGCACATGAACCACACTTTCTGACGACTCGGAAAAATACCATTTCCTTACTGCTCAAAAGGAAGGTAGAAGACAGAGACCTCCAGACTTTTGTGTTCTGGCCCCATCTTTAAGGCATTCAGATTCTCCTGGAAAGAGTATATTTTTTAAGGACCACCTGAAAAATTTAAATGACTTTTTTATTTCTGGGAGCAGGTTTTTCTTGATGTCATGATCTTCTTGTTCACCAAAATGTCACAAGAAAAGAACTATTCATAAAGCAATTTCTTCCTTTTACTTCAGAGTGTGATCAGCTGCCAGGATGCATGAGGGGAAGTTTGTGGGAGTGGCAATTATCTAATAATGGCATTTTAAACTACATCCTTATTTTATAGGTTGTGTTTGGAAACCACTTCCTTATACTGTAGGTTTTATTAGTACTTAAAAATGAGCTTGAATTTCCTGCTTCTTGGGCAAATAAAAAGTGGAATCTTTAGTCTGATTACCTTTTATTTTATGTAAATTTTGAAATGATTATTTTAATTTTATTTGATTAAAGAAAACATAAAAACATTCTCCCTAGCACATGTGAATCTCCTCTTTGGCCCTCTCTTTGAGGAGGAGGAATGATCCTTCATTGTGGAGTTTGAGAGGATGCCATGGGTTGGAGTAAACTAGTGGTGGGTCCTCTCAGGTGATCCTTTTCTCTGGGTCAGAAATAAAAGAGGATCAGTAACTTGATTTCTGCCTTCTTCTCTCCAAGATAGAAGGCTTGATAACTTGCCTTCTAAGTATCAGAAAGGAGAAAACAATTGTATGTTTCCTGTTGCCACTGTTCCTAATGACCACAAACTTAGTGACTTAAAACAATACAAACTTATTCCCTTATAGTTCTGGGGGCCAGAAGTCTGAAATCAGTTTTACTGGGCTAAAGTCAAGGTGTCAGCAGGACCATGCTATAGGGGAGAATCTATTTCCTTGCCTTTTCTAGCTTCTGGAGTTGCACTCCTTGGCTCAATGGCCCCTTCCTCCATCTTCAAAGCCAATGACTAGCATCTTCTTTTTCTTGACTTGGCTTCCCTCTGCTTCTGTATGCTTCTGTCATGTGGTCTCTTCTCTTCTGTGAACAAATCTCCACTGCCTTCTTCTTACAAATACACATGTGATTACATTTTGGGCCCACCTGGGAAAGCCATGATAATCTCCCCATCTCAAGAACCTTAATTTAATGATATTTGCAAAATCCCTCATGCCCGTACAGAGTAACATTCACAAGTTCCAGGGATTAGGATCTGGATATTTTGGGGAGCCCATATTCAGCCTACCACAACAGTCTTTCAGCCTTTCTAAGAATGTAGGGGGCTCCTCCCTAATTTTTTGCTTTTGTGAACATTTGTAGTATAAAAACAATTATTTCAATGAGGGAAATGGGGAATTTTTGAATCACAAAAACATAATTGTTTCTCCTATAGGAATTTAGGATATAAAGGTGTTTTTATAGTTGGAAGTGAATTTCCATGAAAACTAAGATGATCCAGCTTGGAGGAATGAAAGGACCTCTGTTTTACAGATAAGAAAACTGAGGCACAATGAGATTGCATAACACGCCTATAATTAGTCACACAAGGAGTAAGTGATGAAGCTTGGATTCCAACTCAGAGCCCATGTTTTACCTACTAGACCAGAATGAAGAGTGGAGGGTGAGGTTCAGTGCTAAGGTGATAATTGACGCTAAGAAGAGGTTAGTATCAACAGGGCTGGGAAATAGTGTTTGCTTCTAAAGTCAGAAACATAATCTCACAGAGCTGGAAGGCAGCTAGACTTGCTAGATTTCCTGGGGTGGTACTTTTCAATATGGTATGTTGGGCGCACCTAGGATCCAATCTAGGTTAGTTTTTTGTTATTATTATTATGAATAGCAGTCAGTGTAAAGAACTTTGGAAACACAAGGCTCATGCCTGCTAATGATAGAGATGAGAAGTCAAGCGAGGGCCTGACACCCCGTCCATTCTCACCTGCTCCAGATCTTGTTTCATCAGTTATTTTCTTATCATGTCATCAACACTTCATTCTGTTCTGGTCCCTTTTGATCGGCCTGCAAACATGTTTAAATCTTTCTCTTTAATTTTGGCACAATATCTTCATCATCACTCAATTTCTCTCTTTCAATTTACCACCAAAGTTCTTGAAAGAGGAATTTAGTCCTGCTAAATTTACCTCCTTCACACCCACTCATTCTTCCTCTCGTTACAGTCAGCGTTCCATTTCCATTCTTCTACTAGAACCTCTCTCGGGGGTCACCAGTGACTTCCTAGTTGCCAAGCCTACTGACCTATTTCCAGTTCTTATTCTCAGTGACCTCTCTGCAATATTTGAGAATACTGATTACCCTCTACTGTTTGAAATCCCCATTTCTATGTCTCTTCCTTCTGAGCCTTTTCTTCATTTCTTTTCCATTCCTTCGATGTTAGAATACTGAGGGTTCCGTCTCTGGTCCTCCTCACCTCTTATTCCTGAACACCTTCTCCCTGCGTCCTCGCATCTGCTCCCATTGTTTCAGCTACCATGAATGTGGGAAAGATGCCCCAATTCTAACCTGCATCCTGACCTCTCTCCTGAGATCAAGGCCCTTACTTCCAAAATCTTCCCTAATGTCTCCTTCTGGATATGACCTACAGAACTGCAAACTCATCACCTCAAAACAGGACTTGGTACCTTATTTTCTAAATTTGTCGTTTCTCTTCCGTTATTTGTCTTGTTTTATTTGGATACCATCTCGCAAAGCAAGAACCTTGGTGTTATCGCCTCTCTTTCTCTTTCTTTTCATGTCTCACTAAATTCTGGGCCTTTGGCATCCTCATTACTGCCTCCTTAGCCTAGACCTTTATTTTTGCTTTCTCTGTCCCCAGTCCTCTTCAATATCCATTCTGCTCTAAAGTGATCAATAATCAATCACTGTTGAGAATGGCTTGTGCCCTTCATAAACTCCTTCCAAGTCTTCTAGACCCAGCTGGAATGTTGAACCTTTTTCTGTGGAGGAAGAATTGGCTGCCCCTCATTTACGTCTGTGCTCTAGTCAGTTCCTGTTCCTGGTCAGACCCCCCAGTAGATTGAAAGTATACAAGGGCTTTGTCTCGGTATCCTCAGAGCCTGGAACAGGACCTGGGTCCCAGAAAGTGCTCATGAATGTCTGTTGGATGAATTGCAGGAGTCATGATGAGAAGATTGAGGGATGAATCAATGAAGTTACAGAGGGACAATTTTCAAAATGAATGAAAGACACTTTTCTATGTCAAATATTCTTTCTTTTCCAGTTTCAATTTGGACTTTAGGGCTCACTGACCCAGACTATTCCTTTTAATACCACAGTAAGGAAAGAAATTTTCAGAGAATAATGTAATTAAATTAGAAGTCGCCAAGAATATCTTTGTTTCCTGGCCTGGGGTTAAACTTTCACCCATTAGTTCCCAAACAAATTTTTCAGAAAATACATACTTCCTCACTCATACTTTGCTAATTGAGAAAAACATCTTTACTTGGCCTCCCAGTAACTCACAGATGATTTGGTCTTCATTTATATCTTTGATAACATATGCATTCATAGGTAGCGAACTTCCAAAGCATTTTGAATACTGACTGAGGTCCTCTATTAGAAATCTCACCATACATTATGAGAAAAAGGAGGCAGCTGTCAAGAAGAAAGGAAACTAACACTTACTGAGCCACAAATACTTGGCAAGCAGTCTCCTAAGTGCTTTCACAAACATCTCAGATCTTACAACAACTTTGCCTAGAAGGCAAGACAAGACAGAGTTGTGCACCCAGGACCTCTGCCTTCAAATTGACATTCTCTAAATATTTAGTCACATGTCTATAAAGACTAGGCGGGCACTGTGGGAAGAACTGAGAAGGGAGGTGTTGCACAGGCTCAGCTTCCATGTTATTATTCATGGCGATTCAGCTCTGGTTTCAAAAAGCAGAGCAAAACCCTGCATTACCTAGATCTTTCCTCCTTTGAAGGCAGTTTATGCTCACTTATTATAACTCAAGAACACCACTTGTGTGATCACACCCCACCTTCCCACCACACATGGAACTGTGGTAGTTAGAAGGTAGATGAATCCACCGAGACCCAAAATAGCAAGATGGAAGTTTGTCACACAGTAGTCCAGCATGTAAGCAGTCTGGGCTTCTGTGGTATCTCTGTGGTATGAGAGATTCAGGCTCCCTCTAGCTTGTTGCTATGCCTACCCTAGAGTGGGATTTTCATCATCCAAGATGCTTCCTACCATGTCTGCCTTCTATCCAGTGGGAAGGAGAAAAGGGATGGGGTAAGGAGAGGCCACTCCCCTTCTCTCCATGGGCATGATTTGGAAGCTACTGATATCCTTTTGCTTACACCTCATTGGCCAATACCTAGTCACATGACTACATTGAGTAACTGCAGCCTTCCTAGCCTGGCCACATGAAAGGAAGAGAGAATGGACATTAGATATCAACCCTTCCCTGCCAGGTTTATCAGATAATGTGTTTCAACTAAATGTAATAGTCTTTATAGAAAGAGGTCTGTATCCATGTTTCTCCTTCTACTTATATGTTGAGAGAGCTGCAAATGTCAGGGAGTTTTAGTGTCCTTTTTAGTTTGGAACCTTTGGCCCCTGCCCTGATAGCCCACCCCTTTCAGATTCAGTTGTACATGGTATGTCCCCATCTCACAGATGAGATCAGAGAGCATTAATGAGATGGGGGTGGTTTGTTTTTCTCTGGGCTTTCCTTAGTTCTCTCTTACCTTTAAAACTTAGCAATATAGAGGCTTTTAGCCATTTAAGAGACACTCTCAGACTCTGAGCTTAAATAGTTCCTACAGTCACACACTAATATAGCCTTTATATACAATGACTAATTTTTGGATTGTTCTTACAAGGAGAACTTTCTGGAAGCTAATAGAAATCAGGACATTCTGCTACCACAGATTAGTCTTAAAGGTTTAACAGTTATTTTTTGTTATTATTCAATCTCAGCCAGTTCTCTTTCCTCCTTCCCTCCATATCAACGTCTACAGAAAAGTTCAATGTTTGGGGGCTCTCAAGTAGTTGTAGGGTGAAACAATTGAAGAAACAACTGTGTAACCACAGCAGTTGTCAGTTCCTGGGGACCCAGTCACCCTGTCCTGCAGCTCCCATCCAGAAGCAGAGGCACCAAGATCAGGCTCCACGGAAGCCAAAAGGCCAAGCATCTTGAAAGTCATGGGCAACAATGTTCACTTGTTTCCTGTTTTTGCCCCAACTCCTTGCTCCTTCTGACCCCTCTTCATCTTTTTCTGGAGGGCTTTCTCAACTTTGGATTTTCTGAACCATCTGAAACAGATTTTAACGTGCTAGCGCTATTCTAAGAGCTTTACCTCTCCTGGCCACTTAATGCTCACCTATAATAAAAGAACTGTTAAAACATATATATTCTAGGCAAACCTCTCTAGTAAAGTATGACTAGTATGATGGTGTGGGTGCATGTGAGCAGTTCTGGGGTATTTCCATGCCTTTGGGGTGCCATATAGTTCCCCTTTAGAATTAGTAAGATGGGGCTCCATCACCTCACATTGGGTTTCCTGGTGGTTGGTTTTCCCATAGTTAAAAAGAAGTTATGAAACTAATATACTATTGTAAATCAACTATACTTCAATTTAAAAAAAAGAAGCTATACCCTATTATTCCTGACACTGAGATCTTTCAAGTCCAAATGCCTATACCCCAATTTTACGGAAAAATGGCCTGAGAAGGGAAAGAAAATCATTAATTTTTTTTGTTCCCATTTATAATTTATGCCCCCAACTGTTTCTCAAATGGGTGTGAAGTCACAGTGATCCTGGTTACTTGACCAGCTGGGAACTAAATTATTAAATAATCCTTTGAAAATTAAAACAAACAAACAAAGACAAAGAAAAACTCCCATTTATAGGACAGGACATTGAGGCACAGAGAGGTTAAGAAACTTGTCCAAAGTTATGCAATTTGTTTAGTGTCAGGATTCAAAATGATTATTATCCCCTTTCAATTTATTAAGAAAGCTTATGGCTACTTGAGCTTAGGTAGCTTGCCTACTGCTGCACAGGTAGCTCAACTGGGATTCAAGCCCAGGTCTTGGATTCCAGACCTCCAGCTCTTCTTTCCCACTATGCTTAGTATGAAATGTGGTTCTTACAATACTGCGGCCATCTAATGGGAATGCAGGGCTCCTTGTCTGTGGCCTGTGATTCTCCTAGAATCCCCCCCATGCTCCACCCCCAAGTTGGAAACGCTGATTTCATCTCTGCAGAGCATAAAGGCAGCTGTAACATAAGGCACTACAGGAGTCTTACCTATTTTTCATATCCTTGTTCAAATCTCCACTCTCCCATTTACCTGCCAGCATAAGGAGTGGGGTTTTCCTTTGCAAGAGGATAATCTGAAATGCTACTTTTGCATCAGAAGACTAAGAGGTTCATATATCCGGCTTGGATGGGAACGTTTTTCAGCCTCAGAGCCTATAAAAATATTGTGGTATGAATAGTTCAGCTGAAACAACAGAATGCTGGGAAAATGAGTCTGCAAAATGTACTTGAAATATCAGTCATCAACATGGTATAAAACACCACTTCTCCCACAGAGGGAGACCTGTGCTTGGGAGCTAAGTACACTTCCACCTGCAGGACTAGCTGGGGATTTTAGGGTTATGCTTTGCAAACTCTTAACTACTCAAACCCATTGACTAACATGAAGATTAAAGACTAGGGAATACACCTCATTCCTCTGGGCTCCCTGATATATCCTCCAAGGTGACAGAAAACATAGAGGTGTCCTTGTACTGTAAAGACATTGTAATATATTTAAATTATATATAAATATTATATAAAATTTATGTATACATATTTATATATTATATGGTTATAATAAAATTTGTATTGTATATATTAAAATTATATATAACATATTTTACATAATATATATAATTTAATATGAAATTTATATTTATATAGATACATATATATCATATATAAATTATGATATATCATGTATAATACAGTATATAATTATATTTTCACATATAATATATATATTAGATGTCATGTATATTAGATACATATTAATATTATATGTAAATATTCTGATATATTATCATATATAGTTTATATATTTTATATATGTAAATATAAGGTATTTTATATACATTTCATATAAACATATACAGTATATTGTATATATGCACATATAAGCCAGTGGTGCAAAGTTTGTTTTTAAAATAACCTGGAAACAAAAGATTCTCTAGCTATTCTTTTTTTCGATAAAAACATTAAAACTAAAAAATGTAAGTAAAGGGAGGAATACAAAAGATATTAAAACTGGCTGAGGGCATTAGTTTGGGTGCCTTGTGGAGAAGCAGATTTGGCAGCGGGAAGGTATCGCTTTCAATATAATTTTTTTGTTATAGTCACCAGTTTGTTGTATTTTTTAGATTCCATATATAACTTGACTCATTTTTTCTTTTTTTTGCGGTATGTGGGCCTCTCACTGTTGTGGCCTCTCCCGTTGCGGAGCACAGGCTCCGGATGCGCAGGCCCAGCGGCCATGGCTCACGGGCCCAGCCACTCCGCGGCATATGGGATCCTCCCAGACCGGGGCACGAACCCGTATCCCCTGCATTGGCAGGCGGACTCTTAACCACTGCGCCACCAGGGAGGCCCTTGACTCCTTTTTATAATCATGGATTCAGAGAGCTTGAGTGAGCTGACAGCACTGGATCTCCAAAAACATTCTGAGTTCAGGGGATTGATGCTCTGCTTTAATGAGCAGCCTCACTGGTCCTTGAACTTCCCCACATATTCTGCCATGTGGGGTACATGCCTCATTTAAGTAAAGGGCCCCTTTGCAAGAGTCACTCGTCAGCCCAGCACATTTCCCGGATGCTGGCAGTTTGGCCATTTGTCAAGGCGCCAGCATTTGGTGACTTCTGGTAATGGATTTCCGTGTTTGTTTTATGAAGGTTTTCATTCCAATACTGTGAAGAACTTTGACAGCACTTAAGTGAAGGTAGTTTAGCACGTGACACGCGCTTGGGAGCAGCAACCCAGCCCGCAGTGCCTGCAGCCTGCTCACTCCCTCCCTGGGCTGGTGGTTACTGAAAGCCCAAGAGAACTCGTCAGCCTGGCTGAGCAAGAAGCCGCCCTGTCCCAGCATGGGAAGCACTGGCTCTCATAGATATTCTGGCCGTGTGGCCTGGGCATTACTTCAGAAGTCCTGGGCTGGGGCTTGCTACAGTTGCTGAGTGGAGGATATTCCCACAGAGGTCCCAGAGGTGCTGGGGCCGAAATTATATCCAACACCCAGGGGCTTTTCAAGATTCCAACCTAAGATCTTATGGATGGGCATGTCAGCACTGTGGCATTCTCTCCGGTGCATCTCAGAGCAGGCCTGGTCTTGTGGAACGAGCACGGGACTGGGAGTCCTCAGGAGGCAGGAATCTGGTGTTTACTCTCATCTACCCGGTTGTGTGACCTTGACCACTACCCTCCCCGTGTAGCTGTAAAATGCAGCAGATGGGCAAGAGGTTCTGAGGGCGTCGGTCAGTTAGGGGAAGTGGGCAGGGCGTCGAGGGGAGGGGCAGATTTGCACATGTGAGCAGCACACCCGCAGAAGCATGGGGGGCCGCTGCCCCTACCCTCCAGAGCACAGGGAGGACCTTACCTGGGCATTGCAAGCATGAGAGACCTCGTGGAGTGTGACAAATGAAAAATTTTAAGACGACATTTACTTTTACAAGCCAGACATTTAAGTGGGTCCTTTTTATGGAGCATTTTCAATTTTTATGTCACCTAAGAGACTTTTGCATTTCTTACAATTCTTCTGCACATTAAAAATGAATTATAGTCTCATCCATTTTAGAAAAGAATTTGGGGGAATTTGTAAAACAGACAAAGGCCACATATGCCCTGAGACAGTCCAATAACCTGGATGAGTTTCTCTCCTTGATGGATCTAGTACCTGTGACTGATGAAAAGACATTAAATGTCAAAATTTTAGTATGAACCTAGTGTTTGGTACCATTCGTAAATATTTTTACCGTCTCTCCCACCGTTTCATGTGTTTCTGAATGTTTGTTGGGGAAAGTCATGTGGACAGAAATAAGCAAGAGGTGGGCCAACATTCTGAGCCCGGAGTGCCCAGACAGTAGTGCTTGATGTGTCACCAGGCTCAGTGCTAACTGGTTTGCATGTCCCAACTCATTTAATTCTCACAACAACCCTGGGAGGAAGCGTTGTTTTGTCTTCTGCATTTTCAGATGGATGCTCTGAAAGGTTAAGGAATGTGCCCAGGTGGAGGGTCATGAACCCAGGCATCCTGGTCCAGAGTCCTTGCTGGGTACCACCATGCTGACCTGCTGCCTGGTGGTACTTGGGCTGGCCTTGGCCTTCCCCTGTGGTTTTTACTACATAGGGTCAAGACGCAGCAGGCTCTGGAAACTATCCTATTAAGTGTAAGTGTTTTGAGAAGAGGATCCAGGTTTGGCTAAAGGTACTAATTTTATACCTGCTGGAGAACTGAATCAAATCGAATGGTGTGTCCCTCTCTGCACACTGAACTCCTGGGAAGAGTTTGAGAAGGCTGGCTCTCTCCCATAGTACACAGCCCTGGTGGGAGCTCTGCCATCCTCCCCTGGCCAGATGAAAAGTAGCAGAGTCTAGAACCTGGTCATCATGCAACTAATCAGGGCAGTAGTAATGGGCAGGGAAGGGAGAAAAGCCTTTATTTTGGATTTGTTTGAATTGGGATAGAATTGCTGGTGGCTCCTGCAACTGATGCTTAAACCAGTTCTGGAATTTCGTTCGCTCCCAACACCATCAGACATCTTACACGGAGGTCCACAAATTAGAGAGCGATGGGAAGATGGGAGCCAGGCCTGTGAGGGGTCTGGAAACCACCAGAACAGTGGAAGTTCCTGCTAATACCTACCTCAGAAACAGAAGCTTTTATTTGCATTAGTAATGTTGTAATTTGTGTGATCTTTTATGAGTAGGAAACTAATTTATGGAATACTTTGGTTCACACAGTTCATTTTCCCAGCATTCCATGGCATATTTGAAATATGGGACAAAGCACTCTTATCACAGTGATTTTAAGAAGTTAGAAAGCAAATACGATGAACCTATACCAATTCTCTACAATACGGCAGGGCAGGAATTTGATTCCCTAATTCACAGCTATTTCCCCAGCACTTAGAACAGTGCCAGGCATTGTTCAGGTGCTGGGAAATATTTGTTGAAAGACTGCAAATGAATGAAGTGTGTAGGTTGCATAAAAACCCTGCCAGTTCCTGACAGATCTCATCACCTTTGCCACTAATGTTTTATTTTAGTGGTTTTAAACATAAAAAAAGAAATTTTATATAAAACTTGAATATATAAACAAAAATGTTTTTAATTAATTAAGTCCAAATATAGAACTTTCCCTTATTTTACAGCTAGTCAATGATAACAATGAAGCTGTTATAATGACAAACCAAAATTTGAAATCTAGGACTCTGACAGGTGCAGGCATAGAGCAGCCTCAAATCCAGTTTATTTCTGTCTTCTATTCTGCTTGCCCGATACTGTATCAAGAAGTTATTGGTTCACAGAGAAGTAGTTTTTTTGCCATCTCGGGATACATTTCGGTGAAACTGATTTAGGAGCTTGAGAGAACTCATAGCAAGTGTTTGTTTCAAAGCTGAATCATTAACAACACATTATCTATTTGCTCTTAAACCTCATCATCAGCATGTTAGATCAGAAATACTGCCAGCTTTACCCAAGAGCTAAGGGTATCTGTGATCTGGATACGTGCTAGGCATTCCTTTGCCAGGAAGGGAAGCTGCCTGCAGGTGTGCTACACCACCTTGCTGTGGGTAGTGTACTTGAATGTCTGCCTAAACCGAACCCTCTGTTGTGCTTGAAGAACCTTGGGATTCCGAAGAACAGTGCGGGTGGGAGGGAAGGAGGTAGGTAGGCAGCAAGAAAGCCTCATTAGTGAATGGGACTTTGTTGGAATTAGGCCTTCACTCATTCATCCATTTGTTCATTTCTAAATATCTGTTGAGTATCTATTGTAAATAAAGGGCTCCTCTCTCTGAAGAGGTGAAAAATCCAGCTTCTATAGATTTGGAATCCCTGTTAGGGATGAGGAAATGCAAGAAGAGTAGGCTAATGTAGTTCAGATCACTTTGAGGGAGTACAAAGAGAATAATTGGTACGAGGTGGAGGTTGTTACTGGAGGTTTCTCTAGTGGCCAGTTCTTTGAATTGCTCTAAAATAGTCAGGAATATGCTTGGCATGCATCACCTAGGCGTACGCACACACACCTCATACAGATTCACTGTTTTTCAGGAAGGATTTAGTTTTACAAACTCTGGGAAGTCAAGAGCAACATCAAAGAACTTTCCTTGACTGAGATCTTAGGGGTTGGCCTTAACCACATGTCACCTAGTAATGAGTGACTCAACTTACTCTGAGTCAAACTGGAAACATAAATTAGGTCAGCTGAAAAATTTCCACATATTAGGAGTGCTCTGAGTTACGGGGCACACTTTATTTTACCTAATAACTGTAGGTTTATTTGAATTTCAGTCAGCTGCCAAGTAAATATTTAAAGCTCAATAGTTGGAGCCAAGGAAGCTCATAATCCCTGAAGGGCAATGTGGCTTTTTCTCTCCTCCCCTCGTCTTGAAAAATCAGAGGTTACTACGTGGGAACTAAAAAAGAAAAAACATAATTTGAAATAAGATAAAATGTTTATCGACTGAAGGCTATGAACTACACCCCATTTCGTTTGTGGATGTTATAATTTTTACACAGGAGAGAAAACACTGAAATTCCTTTTGGTGTTTTCCACCTCTGTTTTCTTCCCAAGCTACAAGTGTATCAACGTTGCTCAGGTTATCCTGACTTCCAGAAGAAAAGAATTAACAATCACTGAATTATTAATCACCTGTAATTGGGACAGAAGACTATAAAATGGAAAGGATGAGCAGAGAGCAGATTAGCTGAAAGGGAAGGAAGGAGGGTTGTGATACTGCTTTGGTGTTAACCCTTTGATGAAGCATCTCCTTTGCCCTAACTTTCCACTGTCTCTCTGCAGCCTGGCTCCCCGGCCGTACTTCTGCGGGGAGGAGGAGAGATGTATAGGTCAAACTCGGTCATGGGAGGGAGTCTGTGGTTTCTTGGTCTAGCTGGAGGCCCGATTCAAACATGAGGTACAAGGTCAAGTCAGGTCAATAGGAACCAGCCTAGGTAAGCAGCAGCTGCTCTATCGCCTTGAGTGCTTTTCAATTTGGAATAACAGAGAAGAGCAGCTTCTCTCTGAATCATTGCTTTTCCAGTCTTATGAATTTCAGAACCTCTTGTACTTTCCATTGCTTTCCAAACACGGACTTGTTTCAGGCTTCCCTGCACACAGATTGCAGTGATGTGGGCAAACGGTTTTGACAAGATATGCAGCTTTGAGAAAAAGCACTTTAGGCTTACAAGGACATGCACTGTTGTTGGCCTCTTTGTAGGGGGTGGGGTGGGGGAGCTGCTGCGTCCAGCACCCGACTGGGGAAAGCCAGCCTGGAGGCCCTATGGCACGGTGGAGCCCAGACGGCCTGGGAGCACGTATCCGGCATTCTCTGCAGGGCTTATCGTCAGATTCATAACCAACAGGAGGTCGTTTTCTGTCTGGGTTCTAGGAGGAAGAAAAAACATCTCACCCAGGGCTTTTTACTCGTACTTCTTACATTTGAGTGTCAAAAACATTTACTGAAACCAGCTATGTGCAGAGTGCTATAGAAATGTGAAGAAGAAATGAAAGATTGTCCCTTTCTTTGAGGAGCTACCTTCTAAATTGGAGCCGAAAGCTTGTGAAGGCTGCTATAAATGCTTCTGAAACAGCACAGAAAGGACAAATGAATATTTCAATAAAGGAGGAGAATGGACAGGATACTCTGGGTTTTCTCACTCCGAAGTTGAAGGGACTGTTGTTCTGCAGCAAACTTCCCTTGTTTTCTTTTTATACGGTTTTTCTGCCACCTATTAATTTCCTGCAACCTCCTCTGGTTAATCTTGTTCTGATTTAGTTTCCTTCTCTGCAAGATTGTGGGTCTAATCATTAACTCCCAGCCTTCATGCTTCTTGTCTTCAAAGAGTAACTCCTTCCACCCAGGTGGGCCATGGTGGGGAAAGAAATCAAATGCCATTAAGTGCAGCAAAAGAAAAAGTGAAATGAATTTGAATTAAGCTCTTTGAATTTAAGAGAATAATAAAATGGTCTATTATCTGCTTTTAAATTTAAGGGTTTTGTCTTACAAACGTACACAGCACTTTACTGAACACGTGACAAATGATAAAATGAATTTCAAGACGATGTTTTGCTCAGTGAAAGGAAAGAGTGTGGAGGGAATGTTTGGAGAGGGAAATGAACTCAGGAAAAAGGCAGATCCAACTTCGATGTTTTTCAAAATCCTGAAAGCAAGTTCTGCAAATCAAGGCAGTATGTGGAGCTTTGAGCAGCATGGTGTTGTGGAAAGACCACAGCTTTGGGACCAGAGAGACTGGGATTCAGCCTCAGGTGTTCTGGGTAATCGTCAGCAAGTGACTTAGCTACTTTCAGCCCCAGTTGCTTCATTTGATTAAAAACAAGCAATAAGAATAACGTGCTTAAAGAATTTGACACAAAGCAGGTTCTAAATAGATGTTAAAAACTGCCTAGCTAGAGACTACATTTTCCAGCCTCCCTTGCAGCTAGGTGTGTCCACATGACTAAGTGCTGATGTAAGGAAAAGTGATTTGTGCAATCATTTCTTCGCTTGCTGAAAAGATTTATTCACCCTAAACTTCCCCTGTGTCTTATTCCTGTGGGCTGGAAACAGATTTGGAGGTAACCCCTCTTTGACCAGGCATATGAGGACAATGATGGTGCAGAAACATCAGGATGGAAGGTGTCTGGGCTGATGAGTGGTATTTGGTCAGAGCTGCCCCATCAGCTGAGATTGGGTGGCCTGTTATGTTAGAGAGACTTAAACTTCTAGCCTATTGTTAGAAAGAAGCTATAATATTGGCTTGGTTTTAACCACTTTAAGAAGACGAATGCAGTCACTCCTGTCAGCAGTCCTAGGCCCTGAGGCAGCCCAGCCCAAGGGATGAGACCTGAAATCTCAAGGAAGAGAGGTCCACCATCCCTGCTGTGCCCGGTCTGATTCCTGACCCACAAAACCTGTGAACATAATCAAATGGTTGTTTCAAGATGCTAAATTTGGGTCAATTTGTTATGCAGCAAAAGTAACTGCAACAGAGTATGAGGGTCGAAGACGTATCAATATGAATGGATAGATTCATTATCCAAAATATTCCAATATACTTTGGAATAAAAGTTTTTCCAAAAAAAAAAAAAATTGGCTTGTTTTTTACCTTAACTAATACAGGAGGATTTTAGACATTTTTTTTTGTTGGGATAGTCACCAGTTTCCAGGAAGCTTCTGAAAACAGGCACTGCGGATGTTCAGAACCAGAATTCTGAGACACAAGCTACTGAGAGGTGCAGGTACTGAGCTTTGCCTGTTTCTGAAGCTCCTCTGCCTTGGCCTGTAAGCTTTCATTATTACCCCACCTCTCACCCCAAACACATACCTTCTCAGGTGAATCAGTGCTGCCTCACAGTACCGAGGTACTCATGAGGGCAGCTCCATGGCAAAGTGGTGAGTGGGAGAGTCTGACCTAGTGTCGCAGTGGTAGCTAAGGGGTCCTCCTCGGGGTGCATATCTCTGTGGGATTGGTACTGTTTAAGAGGGGTGCCACAGTCGGATGTCCCTTGGAACTTATATTGCTTCCAAGGGAGCATCACAACTCTTGTTGTCAAAACAATGCTAGGTAATAGTTTACTGCCTGTGGTAGGCAGGATAATGGCTCCCCAAAGATGTCTGGGTCCTAATTCAAAGAATTTGTGAACATGGTAAGTTACATGGCAAAGGGGAATTGGGGTTGCAGATGGAATTATTGTTGCTAATCAGCTGACCTTAAAGTGGATGGATAATCCTGAACTATTCAGGTGGGCCCAATGTAATCTCAAGCATGTTTAAGGGTGGAAGAGGGAATTGGAAGAGGGAACCAGCTAGGCTGCAGCATGAAAACTTGATGTTTGCTTTGAAGATGAAGGAAAGGGGCCTAAGGAAGGTGGGTGATTCCTAGGAGCTTGTTATAGTCTGAATGTGTCCTCTCAAAATTCCTAAGTCGAAACCCTAAGGCCTAATGTGATAGTATTAGGAGGTGGAGTCTTTGGGAAATGATTAGGTCAAAAGGGTGGAGCCCTCTTAAATGGGATTAGTGCTTTATAATAGACCCAACAGAGCTCCCTCAGCCCTTCTGATACGTGAGGGTTTAATGAGAAGTCTGCAACCAGAAGAGGCCCTCACCTGACCATGCTGACATTTTGATCTTGGATTTCTAGCCTCCAGAGCTGTAAGAAAAAAATTCTTTTGTTTATAAACTATGTAGTCTGTGGTATCTAGCCTGTGGTATTTTGTTATGGCAGCCTGCATGGACTAAGATAGAGTTGGAAAAAGCAAGGAAATGGATTCTCACTTATAGCCTCCAGAAGGAGCACAGCTCAGCTGACATCTTAATTTTAGCCCAGTGAGACTCATCTTGGACTTCAGCCTCCCAGAACTATGAGATAATACATTTGCGTTGTTTTAAACCACTACTTTTGCGGCAATTTGTTACAGTTGCCATAGAAAACAAATATACTCCCCTAATAATTAAGAGGGGATTATTGATATTCAGAAGCTTTGTTCTCAGATCCAATTTGCTCAGGGATAGATAATTTTTCAACAGTCGGTTCTGGGAAGAGGTCAGAACCAGACCTCAAGAATGGACAGGTGGTGACAGGTAGAGACCTGAGGCAACAACATTGCAGCTCTGATCACTTTGCTGCAAATGAAGCTGCTTTCCTGACCCCAGTGATTCCCTCTTTATCCTTTCTGTCTAGTTTTTCTCTGCTTGAAGGTAAATCACAAGCCTTTCATAGAAAGGTATGAGCTTTAGGTATACCCATTTATAGACGGGTGGTGGGTTGAGAATCACTAAACTGCTATGGAAAACAAGAATCAGCATGCTTTAGGATTATTCCAGCAAAGGTTAATATATTAACTAAAATTAGAATCAGTCAATTACTATAAGAATATGAAAAATAATTTCATATGGTAGCTTAACCTTCAAACATAACCATTTAAGCTTATTTATTCATTTAAAATTATATGTGGTAAAGTATGCAAAAGTATAAACCTACTAATTTGAATACAGACTTTGAATGTCCACATCATAAGGTAGAGTTTATTCCTAATTTAGGAGTGTACATCCTGACTATAAAAATATGATGCCTCTTCATCATAGGTGCTAAAATAAATGTTTGAGTCAAAGGACCGCTTCCATTAGCCAAGGTTGTTATTATGTTTTTAAACCTTAGGCTTTTAGAGAAGCATGAGAAATGAAATGGCAGCACTTGGTTTCCTAAATTCTAGATCTTCTAACAACTAGAAATTAACTGACGCTGTTTAGGGAAGCAAATGAGAAAAGTAAAAAGAGCTGATTCTTAATATCTTGGGAGTGAAGTCAGAGTTTCAGTCAAAGACGTGTGTTCAAGAAAAATACTAGTAAAAAACCAACATCATCTCCTCAACATGCACAGCAGCTTAATACAGAAAGCTTTTTTTTTTTTTTTTTGGCGGTACGCGGGCCTCTCACTGCTGTGGCCTCTCCCATTGCGGAGCACAGGCTCCGGACGCGCAGGCTCAGAGGCCATGGCTCACGGGCCCAGCCGCTGCGCGGCATGTGGGATCCTCTCGGACCGGGGCAGGAACCCGTGTGCCCTGCATCGGCAGGCGGACTCCCAACCACTGCGCCACCAGGGAAGCCCCGGAAAGCTATTTTTATCGTATAAAATGAAACATAATTGTTTTGAGCATTTTCTTAAAGAGACTCTGTAACTAAAGAAAAATAGGGTACAAGGTACTGTGTTTAGTGTTACAGGAACAGCTTCAGGTCTTCCTGGATTGGGAGTCTCTCACTTCTGCACACATTTCAGGGGAAACAGTAGAGAAGTGACAAGTGTAAATTTTGAAAAGAAAGAGCATTTAGGGAATTAGAACACAATAGTTAATGTCAAAATGTGCCAAGGAAACTGCCTATCACTTTTAAAAACATGCTGCTTTTTAGAGACATAGAAAAAGTTAAAGCAAGAAAACCCCAAATCCTACTGTATCAGTTTTATAATTATTTCATTTAAAAGCCTGTTTTTGAAACTTTGGCGAGTTTCTAATGCTCTTTGTAATATTTATTGAGTTAAATCTGTTTGTTTATCTCTAGGAATATATAGGCTTCTCTAGGTCACTGAGGCAATGATTTCCAATATGGATTCCAAAGTCTGAAAAGCGAAAGCAGCCTCCAATGTTGATTCGGTGTTTATTACTCTAGTTCATCAGGAGTTTATGGAGGGATCTAAAGTGCCAGTGGTGACGATGTCGGGTTGTTTTAATCTATACTATTAATCTGGTATATTAGGCTGTATTCTCCATTATATCTGGGGTTGCTATTGTTTGGATCGCTCTGGTTTTTAAGGAAGCACTTATATATACTGGGAGGCCCTAGATTACCTACTCTAACAATTTGTTTTTTATGTGTTCTATGCATAAAGAGCAAATAAAGAGAAATATTCATTGGAGTCAGAAAAAGTAGGCACGATGATTTAAATGTTAAAGAATATCTTTCCAAATTTGTGTTCCCAAGCTCATTTGGACCTCATTAGTTTGACACCAGTAAATACTATTTTATTTTTAATTAACACTAATATTTAGCAGTAGTTTGTTTTTCAGACTTCTTTTTCCAGGCAGCACACTTTACAGGCACTGCCACTGACCATCATAACTGACACCAAACTTTTTATAACAATATCAGAATGCATTCTAATTTTGTCCTTCACCATGGAAACTACTTTTTTTTTTTTTTTTTTCTTTTACTGTCTTTGATGTCTTCCACGACTATGGAGCATCTCCTGCTGGATATGACAATACTATCCAAACTCAGTTTGTTCAGAACTGAACTCATTATCTTACTCCCCGTCCCCACCCCCCAAATTGGTTCCTCTTTCTGTATATGAATTTACATTACCATCCATTCAGTTATCCATTCTGGAAGCCTGATAATCATCCTCATACCCTCCTGCACGGTCACTAAGCCCTGTGAATTCTAACTCCTCCTTAACCCCTGTTTAACTCCCCTCTGCTCGTCTTCAGCTCCTTTGCTGCTATCTTAACTCAAGCCAACGTTAGCTGTGACTACATTTCTTTCATTGTCTGCTTATTTCCCAAGTTGCAGTCTAACCCCCTTCCATTGTATCATCCACCTTTATGTCACACAGATCTTTCTAAAATGCAAATGACATCACATTACTTCTATTTCCAATTCCTCAGTGGTTCCTCATTGAGGAACATGACTCTGTTCAGATTCCTTTACAGAGTAAACAAGGCCCTGTAGGATTTGACCTCCATCTCTTTTTCCAATTTAGCTTCTGTTCATACTACCCCCATATGTTGAGGGAGCCATCCTTGTGGTATGGCCTACAAGTCCCTGAAAGTACCTGCCAATATATACTGTTGGGCCTTAGCAGTCACTATTTCCTCTGCTTGGAATAAATACTCTCCATCCCCATCACCTCCAGGGAGATCTCCCCCTTTACGTCCTCATTGGACTTAATTAATACATTGCATTCAAAGTATTTTTTTTCCATGTCTGTCTTCTCTACCAGTTGATTGTATTTTAAAAGTTTTATCATTTTGTCTTTCTCCTTTTCGTCTTTATTTATTTATTTATTTTTTTTGTGGTACGCGGGCCTCTCACTGTTGTGGCCTCTCCTGTTGCGGAGCACAGACTCCAGACGCGCAGGCTCAGTGGCCATGGCTCACGGGCCCAGCTGCTCCGCGGCATGTGGGTTCCTCCCGGACCGGGGCATGAACCCGTGTCCCCTGCATCGGCAGGCAGACTCTCAACCACTGCGCCACCAGGGAAGCCCTCCTTTTAGTCTTTAATCCACTTGAAATTCATTTCTGCATACTGCCTGATATAAAGATTCAACTTTGTTTTCTTCCCTATATGGATAAGCAAAAGTCTGGATAACGTTTATTGAAATGTTTCCTCACTGATCTACAATGCTACTTTTTCATAACTCAAGTTTCTATGCAGGTGTTTGCCTCTAGATTCTATATTCCATTCCTTTATTTTTCTTTATGTGCTCTGATTCTACACTGTATTAATTAATGTAACTTTATAATATTTCTTGATGTCAGACAGGGCAATTCACCCATCTTATTCTTTGTCAGAAGGGAGACTTGGCAATTCTGAACCCTTGATCTTCCATACAAAGTTTAGAATTGGCTTTTTGAGCTTCACCAAAAACCTTTAGATATTTGATTAGAATTGCATTCAGTCTATAGATCAATTTGAGGAGAAATGACATCTTTATAGTATTCAGTCATTCTATCCATGAACATGGCATGTCTCTCAACTTTTTAAAGTATCCTTTGATGTTTTCCAATCAAGTTTTATAATTTTCTCTGTAAGAATATTGCAAACCTTATTTATAATTAAGCTTGGGTTTTCTATATGCATTATCATATTGTCTGTGAATCATGGTAGTTTTCTTTCTTCCTTTCAAATCCTCTATATTTATTTTTTTCCAAGACCTTTGATACACTGTTAGGTAGAAGTTGTCATAATGGGAAGCCTTGTCTTATTCTTCATCCTCTGGCTTCTGTTAAGATTTTCTTTGTCCTTGGTTTTCTATAATTTGAATACAATATGCCTAGGTGTTTTTGTTTGTTTTTGTTTTGTTTTGTTATTAAAAAAATAAACTGGCTTAGTGTTCTTTGAGCTTCTTGGTTCTGTGGTTTGGTGTCTGTCTGTCATTAATATGGAAAGTTCTTGGCCATCATCACTTCAAATATTTCTTCTGCTTCTTTCTTACTTCTTCCAGTATTTCAGTTACATGTTTGTTACACCTTTTGTACAAACAAAGTTGTCCCACTGCTCTTGGATGTTCTGTTCTATTGTTTCATTCTGTTTCTCTTTGCATCTCAGTTTGAGAAGTTTCTATTGACCTGTTTTCCTCAGGTTTGCCAATTCTTTCCTCATGCATGTCAAGTCTGCTGGTGAATCCATCAAAGGCATTCTTTGTTTCTTTTACTGTGTTTGAAATTTATAGCCTTTCCTTTTTATTCTTCCTTAAGGTTTCTATCTCTTTATTTACATTTACCATTTGAATTTCCATGTTGTTTACTTTAGAGCCTTTAACGTATTAATCTTAGTCACTTAAAATCCCCTGTTTGATAATTCCAACAGATGTGTCGTATCTGAGTCTGGTTCTGATGATTGCTTTATCTCTTCAGATTGTGGTGGTGTGTGTGTTGGTTTTTTTGTTTCCCTTTTAGCATCCTTGTAATTTTCGTTGTTGTTGTAAGCAGGACATATTGTATCAGGTAATAGCAACTAATTTAATAGGCTTTTAGTGTGAGGATTTATGCTAATCTTGCTAGGAGTTGGGCTGTGTTTAATGTTTGTTGTAGTTATGACTCCAGAAGCTTCAAATTGCTCTAGCATCTTTCCTTTCTCTCCTATCTTTGCTTTGGGGCTTTCCTAAGTACTGCTCCTCAGAGAGAGCCTATGTCTTGCAGCTCTCTTAGCTATAACCCACTATCATGATACTGAAGCCCTGTGGGTGTGGTGGTAGGGGTGGGGGAGGAGGAGCGTTCTGTAATCTGATGAATCTCAGTCTTTTTGTGAGCCTATGTCTAGTGGTTGTGGTCTTCACAATTGTTTCTGCCCCTCCTCCTGTGGTTTGAATTTATTTTGCTTGTCCCTTCCTGCCTTCCCCAGCTGTAGCATTTCAAATCTGTCTCCTTGAAGCCCTGTGCCCTGTTCACTATGGTTTTTATTTTTTTCCCTTGAGGGCGACAGGAAGGCTGGAGGTGGCTGGAATGGGGAGAAATTGCTAACCCCTAGGATAAGGTTTCAAAATCCATGCTAAGGCAAAGTCCTTTGCCTTGTAGAGTAAGCCTCTTCAATGGAGATGTCTCTGAATATGTTTTACAAGGACTACTCTTCCCCTCCCCTTGCCAGAACTACAAGGGACTCTTTCTCCAATTCTCAGATCCTTAAGGGAGAACCTGTTGGAGCTTTTGGAGGGAAAGCCCATGAAAATCTGCAGGGCACATTTGAAGAGTGTGGTCCCTGGAGTTTCTTACTTTCATGGTAGTCCACACTCAGGCTTCAGTCAAAATTACCCTTTAACTGTTCCTATCAGTTTGTGGCTCTAGCAATTTCTGCTACAGTGAAGCAGGTTTTGGTTGCTGTGCCTTTCTGGATGTGCCTCCCTCCACATTTTGGGGGCGGTAATTTGTCTTGCAACTTCAGTTATCGGATAGAAACAAATTTTTTTTTTCATCTTCAGTTTGTCCAGCTTTTTCTTGCTGTAAAGATGGGAGTGACAACTTCCAAGCTCCTTATATCTTGGAGCTGAAATCAACTTTTTATTCTTGATAGAAGCTGAATTGATGATAGTGTATTTGTATGCAGTGATTAATTAAGTTTACTAATACTTCATTTGGGATTTTTGAATCTATGTACATGAATGAGATTGGCCTGTAATTTTCCTTTCTCTTACTGTCCTTGTTTAGTTTTAGTAACAAGGTTTTATAAAAATCACATAAAGTGAGTTGTCATCTCTTCCGTGCTTTTTCCTATCCTCTGGAATTGTTTGTTCCCTGAAAGTTTTGTAGAAATTGCCTGTAAAATTGTCTGAGCCCATTTTTTTCTTTGTGGGAAGATTTTAAACTCAATGTCCTTTATGGTTAGAGTACTAGTACTTGGTTGTTAATATCTTCTTGAATATATTTTGGTAAGTTACTGTTTTCTAGAAATTTGTTCATTTAGTCTACGTCTTCAAATTTATGGGCATAAAATTATTCATTACATTTTCCTATTGGTGTATCTACTTTTTCCTATTGGTGTATCTACTTTGTTTTCTTTTTCGGTATCTTGCTCCTGCAGAGTGGATCATAATTGGGCTGGAGATACTTTTTTTTAGGAAACTTCTCTAATAACCCAATATGTGACTAGGTCAGTGCTGGTTTTTAGAAAATCCAATCAGGGTCATCTGTTACCAGCTTTTAAGAGTTACATCATCCTCCAAATGTCTTCTGTCATTCCTTGGCATATGTTGGGCCTTGGCCTAGATTATGTCTATGTCTATAGATTTAAAATGTCTTTAATAATTGTTAACAATATCAAAAAGATATCTGAACATTTGATGAAGATCTCTGCAACCGATTTGGCTAGATTCTGTGTGCAGCTATCCAACTCAGAGGCTGCATTTAGACACAGCCTGTGAATCCAAAGCAACATGAGCAAAGTTCTAGTCACGCCATAGTTTGTGGCTGCCAAAACGTGGACACGGAAGCAGTTATTTTAAAACTTGATAAGCAACACAGCATTTTGGAGAATCGTAGAATAAAATGAGTACTTCTTGTTGCCCAGTTGGAAAAATATTTGCATGATTATTTACATCCTTAATATTGAATGCCCTTTATCTGGTCATAGAATATATGTTTTGGGTAAGAATTCTCTTTAAAAGCATAATTTATATTTTAGGTAAGATAATTTTTTCAAGCAAGGTTTATGTTCTAGAGACTTTTCTATGTTTAGTACTTTATTCTGGTGGGATTTAGTAATCTTTTGTTAAAAATGAGAATATACTTAATTTTTATTTTTAAAATATAATTTATATAAAAAATAAACTATGGATCAATTATATATTTAGATTCCTAGGTTCCTTTATATAATATTCTTGTATTACATTTTTGGGGGGTATAATTTATACACAAGTTAAACTGGGAAGTTGGAAACTTCTTCAGTGTTCATGTAATGTTTAATTTAAATTATTTCCAACCACGGCCCAAGTCTCATTCTGCTATGGACAATCTGTGTTTCTTGGTATATGTTCCAACATTTTATTTAACAAAATAGAAATAGAAGAACAAATATAAAGACACCAAATGTGAAGTATAGCTAGAAGGCTTTGACAGACATAACAGCGAAGCTACTTCATCTTTGCAGCATTTGATTCAGGGACATTGTAACTCAAAAGATTTCATCTTTGAGCAATTTAATTCTGAAATTTAAAGAACAACTCAGTACAACATAAAAAGGAGAAATGTCCAGCTCAATCCTCATGCACATAAATCCAAAAGTATGAAGTGACGTGAGCTCTAGCAAATGAAGTCTTGATTTGATTCTGATTATTTCAGAACCTCTTCTTGACCCTCCAACCAACTTCCTCATTTAGTCAGATTCAAGGATATTAAGTCAGCTTGGAAAAAAAATATTAATGATTAAAAATATATACTACAGAGATAAAATATGATGTTGATATCTTGAGATCTTCAGGATAGACATTTATAAATGAAGTGAAATACGTAAAAAGCTAAAATTACCCTCCATTTAGTGATTAAAACAGGCATTAAATATTAGAGAAAAACTGTTAGATTATAAAATAAACTATTTGCCTTGGTCAAATTTTCTTTTATTGTCTCTTTACATAGATTCCTTAGAAAACAAAAGAAAGCTGCTAATGGTTTATTGGAAAGTGCCATCTCAGTGAAGCAAGAGTGAGGGGAAAATATCAGGGAGGCAGGGAAGGAAAAGAACAAGTCCAATGTGATGCACTGTGAAACTGCAACAGAGGAAACAGATTGGGTTGTTAGATCACGTAGGATGACTCTGGAGAGGCTGTGTGGAACATTTCATCTCAGGAGAGTCTACTGCAGAGATCTGGGCATTTATCTGAGCTCTTTCCCATCTCTTGTAATTTATTGGTCTAAATCAAAGCAACTAAGTCCTGGAGACATCTGGATAGCTGCTGAAAAAGCTAGGGTTTCTCCTTGTCAGTTGGTAATGTCCGTGGACGTTCCCTTTGCTTTTCCACCAAGGAATGGCCTATACCTTTGCTAAGGCAGCTCCTAGCAGAAAGCCAGAGAGGTAGCAGAAGCCAGGGTTGGGGGAGGTAGTTGGAGGGAGAAGGCAGGATTTGGGATGGTGCTTAAATTGGTTTTGTTACTAGTACATCTGTGAAAAGAGTGTGTGTGTGTGTGTGTGTGTGTGCACGTGTGCACACGTGCAAGTGACAAATTCAAAGTTAAACATGGGTATGATTTCCCAACAGGGACCTATAAATGAGGGCTATGGGTAAGTGTAAAAGTGAAGGGCATGTTGTCACTGTACAGGTTGTTACAGAGCCTAAAAGGGGAACCCAAATCATATCGAAGCTGAGAATCCTTTAGATGTTTCCGAGGGAGTGAAGGAGACTTCAGTGTCAAAGTTTCTGGGTGGCACTGTTGGCATAAGCCTAGAAGGAGTGTAGCTGAGAGATGGTTCTACTGATATGAGGTCTTTGAGCTTCCTTTTGAGAAGGTTGACCTGTGGCAGTAGCCTGAGAAGGTGTAGCCAAAGGAAAATTCAAACAAGTGTTGGGGCAGTCCCCACATCCCTCCCCAGGGTCTTAGTGGACAGAAGTGTAGGACATGTTTCCACTTAATCTATTTTCCCTTCATTTCTAGTGATTGGTTCCTTACATTCTTCATCACCTCATCTGTAGAAATTTAAGTCTTCTTAGAGCCTTAAAGAAACAGATGAGATTCTTAAGGCCTCTCCATCAGCAAGAACAAAGGCTCCATCAGGACTAACACAGAGAGGTGCCAGAGTATGGGGAGATCGGGAATAGCTAATAATCAGTGTAGTGTGATTAGAAAGGCAACCTGCTGACTGACCAAACTGAGAGTTTTTCTTTTTTCATCTACCTGGTTTCTGTCATGTAGACATATCTGATGCCAGGAATGCTATTTGGAAACAATATTGGAAATGGAAGGACCCTTTGTATTCAGCACCCTACTCTTTTAAGGATGATTTTGGAAAATTTGTCAGATTTTACATCTAGATGTCTGCTTTCCACCTTAAGAAGATGTGAACAACCAGGTGGATGGTGAGACTAAGTTTAGTCATGGGAAAACAAATCTTTTTGTATTCCATTTCTTAATTCTCTCTTCAGGCCTTCTTTATGTTTTTAGCATGTACTAGGTAATGACCAACCATCATTATCATCTAAAAATTCTTATTAGTTGTTCATCTACAATATGTTGAGATTCTATTTTATCCCACTGAATTATAGATCTCCTTGTGGAAGCTAATTTAGAATATAGTTTTGTTCTGTGCCCACTGCTAAATTTAATGCAGTCTATTAAATAATAAACAAAAGTTAAATAAGACTTTTTCAATAGTCACACATTAAAATGTTTTAGTGAAAAAATTGGGGGGTACACTTATTTATATTGTTGCAAATGTATTTTTTCAAAGTCAAGAAAAAGATATCTGTGGATGAATGTGGAGATGTTGTCATCAGTTTTCTCCATAACTGCAAGATGTAGAGTTTAGAAGTGCAAACCTGGATAATGTGAGTGAACCACCAGTTTTCAGAGGGAAACTTTCAAGCATTCTAGCATTACCGAATTACTGACATCATCATTTTGAAATTCAAAGAATACTTTGGGATTATGATGGTAATTATGTGTAGAAATAACAGTAGTCCATAGGATGCATGGTGAAACTGAAAAGTGCTCTCCTGTCCCTTTGCTCATTCAAACCTACTCTGAATAGGTCTTCTCTGCCCTTTGGATGAAATATGGGGCAGGTCCCATGACTTTCCTAGTAACTTCCAGAAAGCCAAAAGCCTTCTAGTCCCTTTAGTCATAAAACCAATTCTCTTTTCAAGTCTCACGTAATAGCAAAACTTTACACTTCCCATCAAATTAAATCTTCTGCCTTCCTCCAGCTTGGACCTGTTTAGGTTAGAAGTTTGCAGTGGCAGGCAGGTAGGGAGAACACCCTATGTTATTATAGTTTATTTCTTCTCTCCCTACCCACCCCATTTGGCTGCCTCTGGTTCCTCCAGGGTAGTGAGGGGGATGGAAGAGAGGAAGTGGGCAGGAAATACCTTGGCCTGGCATTGGGGTTCTCTGATCTTAGTGGTTGTTGAAGGCTGACTCTTGAGGGGGCACTTTTATGTGTCTCTTTGAAACTCATCCCTTTGGGCACACCTGAGTAAACTTCCTGTGACTTGGGCAATGAGTCTTCCATTTTCTAGCTGACTACTTTGAATTTTCCCCTCAACCTCAAGGCATGCAGTAGTCCACCACCTTCACCCCTGAGAGAGTCATAACACCCTTTCATGAAGTCCTTTTGGACAAAATTGAAAATGGTTCCAGGCTGGTTCTCTCCTTCATGGCCAACATCTGGTTTATGTAAAACACATGTCATTGCCTCTACTCCCTTGTTTGTTATCACAATTTACCTCCAGTGAAGTTTCCTTTGTCAGCTGCCATCAGCCACTTCAGCCAATTTCTCCTTTGTAGACTTTTTCTGTGTGATTCAATTACCAGTTCACTGGGTCCCTAAGCTCTAGGGGGAGACAGGCCAAGCAGCCTCCTTCCTGCCCCCCTAGGCAGTGGGAGGAAAATGCCATTGCACTTCAACACCTTTCTCTAAAGACGTTTTCTTTAATGGTCTTTTCAGTCTCAAACTTTTTATACCCTCAGTGGGTGGGCTAAGGGTCACAAAAAAATGGCTTTAGCCACTTCTTTTTTGCAAGTCAAAATGTATACTGCTTACAGGCGTAAGTAGCACAACACTTCAGTCTGGAAACCAGGAATACCTGCAATCTATGTTTCCTGATTCATACCAGAGACTAGAAGAGAAATGGTCCACTCTTAACATTTTAGTATATAAAGTAGAACCAAGCTAAGAAACACATAATCATATTCATATTTTCTGCTCATTATGTATAGATTTAGTAAAACTTGTGTTAAGAGGTACTAAAATCCAAAACGAACAGAACAAAAACTGAACAGAGTGACCTAACACTGTATTTTGTATGTCCTACTGTATTAACAATTCAGGTTACATACTTAAAAATTATGTCTAATAATAAATAATGGCTAAATAAAAACTGGTTTTAAAATTAGTTCCATTTATTCGTGCATCAGCAAACATTTATCGAACTCTATTATGGACCAGGCACAATGCTAGAGAGGGAGACAAATATGAATGAGAGAACACTTATCCTTGTGGAGTGGGGCTAGGCAGGGATACAGGGTGGGAGGAGAGGTGCCTGTGGGCATCCAGATGGAGAAAGACTGTAGAGTTGAATCTATGGGTCTGGAAAGCAGAAGCAAGACTTGGCCTAGAGTTATAGAGCTGGAATAACTGAATGATGATCTTTAAGAGGAAAAGCTAAAAAGCAACCAAATAAAATGTTTCCTTGCCTTTTCTTAGAATGACCTACATAGGCAGGACCCAAGTGGAAATCAGGTTGGAATCTGCAGTGCATTTTCCTTGGAAATAACCATGGGTAGATTCTTAGGCCACTCGCAGCATAAAAACAACTCCATATAACTTTTTCTTTGTAATTTTTAGAATGAGAAAACTCATTTGAATTCTCATTTGGAATTCTAAAACTTACCTCCCCTTGCTCTGGCTACAAAACTGGGACTGGTCATGGTTCATGAAAAGCCCATCTTCCTGTAGGAATTGGGTGAATTAGATACACCTGGGAATTGGTAACTTGTTAAATATCAGCATTTGTATGGGAGAAGGTATCTCTTGGTGTCTGTCAGTCTCTTCCCAGTTCTTAGTTGAGGGAAATGGAGTTGCAACCTGGAAAGAGCAGAACATCCAGGGCTGGTGGAGTGGTGTGGGCCGTGTACATGGGGTACTTGTGTGTTGTGGACTGTCCATTTACGTTCTTGTTTCCCAAAACCCTCTGAGAATTTTTGCAATGAATGGGTTTTCTCCACAAATGAACATATACAGACTTTACATAAACTTTCAAAGGGCTCCTGGACCTCTTGAAGCCCATCTATAGACCTCCTTTTGCATACCATAAAAATAAAATAATATGTTCTCATAAAAGGAAGCTTATATAACTACATCCAAAAGAAAAGTATACTAGAATTGTAAAGGGTCAAATTTTAAATGTATATTTGTCTATGATATAGAGATAAAAGCATGGAAAAAGGAGTAGCTTCCAGAAAAAGAGCTAGAGGGAAAAGATAGGCCCGTACAAGGTCAATGTATCAATTTAAAAAATACTGTAAAGAGAAATAAATTCATTTGTCAATGAAGGAGAAAAAATGAAATACTTCCTTTAAAAATTTTTTCTCCAACAGGAAAGATAAGCAAAAAGAAGTTAGTCAACTAGGAAGTACTGGAGATATAACAAGAATAGCCATTTCCCATGAGAGAATAAGGAAATTATTTTTTAAAAATTTAAGAACTCTAAATCAATAGGTCTGAATAATGAAATTAAGAGAATGGGCTATTATTCTTATAGAAACACTAGTAATTATTTTTGGAAGTGAGCTTTAGAGGCTGGTGATTGAGATTTATGCAAAATAATTATATTTTATATTGATAAATATGTACATACCATTTTTATGTTCTCCAACAGCTTAATCTTTCATTTAATAGTGCTTCCTCCTAGAAAACCTTATGAGATACTATTGTCATTGATAATGAAAATACTTACACCCTGGCATACTGAGCATATTTTTTCTTCTGTTTAGCCGTAATGAGTATGGAAGACATTAAGTAGCACTGGAAATAGGCTCTTGAAGGGTTACTGCCTGGATATGGATTTAAAGACATTAGACATATTCAGAAGGAACACTAAAGTGTGATCAAATTGGATGAGAAACAAAACCACGTGTACCTAGCGTGTCTGGAAGATAATTTCAATAAATTGGAATACAAATATTTATTAAAACATAAGTGTAACATTGAAATCTTGGGACCTGGAGGGGAAATTTGACAGGCTCTTATATTGTTAGTAATTCATCCCATTAGTGTGGATGATTTCAGGATCTGGACACTTTAGGGAGATGTTTCCACACTAAACATTGGAGGGGGGTGTAGTATCTGGAAGGGAATTAGTAGTAGTTTCTACCAACGAAGATTCCCAGATGTAGATAGATGATGCAGTCCATGAGGAAGCATATTGCAAAGGAGACAATGACAGGACTGATCTTAAGTGGGGATAAACTGATAGTGAATCTGGTATCTATCAATATTTTGCCTATGAAATGGACAGAATGAACAAATGTGTTTCTAGTCTGATATGAACTAAAAGATTAGTCACACTTCTGAAAATTCCTAAATACTAGAATTCGGTGTTTAAAGCAACATATCTTGGTATTTGTCAAACAAGATGGGATAGATTATGAATGTTTATCTCTAACACCAACTGTCCAAACTGAAACTAGAAACATCTGTCAAATGATTTTCATCCTACTTTTTTATGCTAATTTTTTGTTTTAGTTTTTTCTAAACATGACGTGACAGAATGTCAATAAGAAAATTCTTGATATAGCACCAGGAGCATTGGACTTCTTGAAGTTGCTATAGGGCTTGGAATCAATGATTTTGGGGTTCAGATATTATGATGGGGGGGTTCCAGTAATCTTTCTCTAAACACCCTAAACTGACTTCATAATTTTTTTATGGTTGTGATGAATGAATTTTATCAAGTTGACCTTGAAATATATATTTACTAAGCAAATTATTATACCTGACAGTACTTGGCAAATTGAAGTATCTCTTCTATTTAATCTTAAGCCCAGCCATCAAATTAGAAATAATGACCACCAACACCTTGGAAAAACGTGTTTCATAATCAATTTATATTTAACATAAAATGCTTATTGAACATATTAAATTAAAAATAACATATAAAATTGAACATACTGGTTTTTAAAAATCTTGGCATGTTAAGTAGGCTTTTGTTGAGTTTAAAAACATGCAATGATTTGATAGACTGTTTCAAGTTTTTCTTAAACAGAAGCGTTACTTAACCAAGTTTTACCAGAATAACTCTAATCCATGTAATATTGAGAGAACCATTCAGCTTAAATTGAAATACTAGTTGTCAAATATAAAAAATGAACAACGCCCAATATATACTTACTGGCAAATACTTTTGTTTTGCTTCTCCTTTAGTGAAATAGAGAATCGCAACCAACCTGTACAAAATTCCAGAAAAAGCAAAAGCAAAATGTAGTTCTGCAGAGGGAACATGGGACCCAGATTGCCCATGGCATGGTGGTAATCTCACCTCTCTTTTGCTCTGGTGTTTCCAGACAGTGATTGTTCCAATGGAGCCTTAAAAATAAGGTATCTGTGGAGACTTAGAATTGTAGAAACAGTCAAATATTAATATCAATAGAAGATTTTGCAAGTCAGTCTTGGACCCACTGATATGAACGGCAACTTTTGAGCTCTAGGCCGACTTGTTGATCCTTCGATAATTAAAATGGGAACTTTCAGACCTTCTTGCATTTAAGCATCTACATACTTTCCTGCATGTATTAATCAACTGTTATGAACGCCCTTCAAAGCAAATGTTCTTCCTCTTATAGCTGTGAGTGTTTTTTCTTCTTTAAGAAGAGAAAGATCACTGAGCAAGATTATAAAAAAATTAAATTATTTTCATGGAGTTATTTTTGTACCTTAGGAGTAACAGGAGGTGGTTAATTCTGAACATTTATCTGAAACTGTACACTGGCTTTGCCCTGGGAGAGTTTGCAAATCTTCTTTCCTGCCATTGGGTCTGACTGAGGAACTTCCATTTGCAGAACCATATGTGCAGTAACAAGTCCTTGGGGTCACCCTGGCAACCACACAGTGTCCTCATTCCAAGCCACACTGGTGCTTTGCCAAGAGAGAGACAAAATGGAGGAGCTTAATGTGATGCTGAGAAGGGGAAAAGGAAATGAGAGAAAATTTTGAAATCAAGTGAGCTGATTTCATATTCCTCCAGAAAGACTTTTGTTAACACAAAGATCATCTAATCAGAAATGGAATTGTTGTTCACTATTCCAGAAATAGAATTGTACAATGTAGCTCTGTGGTGGTTTGTAATGAGAGGTAAAATTTAGGTAGGCAAATATAAGAGGTTCAGAGTAAACAGTGTATCCAGCATAGGAATCCAAACTCTACTTGCGTTACAGGGTTTGTTGTCCAGGAATAGCAAGAGTGATTTATCTCATGAAAGCACTGTGTAAAATGCCTTAAGAAAGAGCTCTCAATTTTGCATGCCCCTCCCATGACACTTGATTCTGTCTTTTTTTTTTTTTTTGCGGTACGCGGGCCTCTCACTGTTGTGGCCTCTCCTGTTGTGGAGCACAGGCTCCGGACGTGCAGGCTCAGCAGCCATGGCTCACGGGCCCAGCCGCTCCATGGCATGTGGGATCTTCCCGGACCGGGGCACGAACCCGTGTCCCCTACAAAGGCAGGCGGACTCTCAACCACTGTGCCAGCAGGGAAGCCCCCTTGATTCTGTCTTGATATGTGTTTCTGTTCTCTTTCTTTTTCTTACATGGAATGTGAAACAAAAAATACCTGAAGGACAGCACTTAGAACCTGAAGAGAAAAATCTTAAAACATATACAAAAATAATAATAATTTTCTTTTTTTTGATTGATAGGAACAAAGGGGAAATATATCTTGGCTGAGAAAATACAGTTTTACCCCTCACTTTGGCATTTTGCTTGTTAATACAAAATAGTACCCCTAGGAGACCCTAGTTCCTAATGCAGAGTTCTATTAATTACCAAGCAGGAGCCATTCTTTCATTCCAAGGATGAGATTGTTGGTATTCCTGATTTTACACAGAGAAGGACATCTTTTGTAGACTCTGAAAGATCCCTTGGATTGAAAGGAAAAACACAAGAAACTATGGGAGTCTAGGGACTTCCCTAATGGTGCAGTGGTTGAGAATCTGCCTGCCGACGCAAGGGACACGGGTTCAAGCACTGATCTGAGAAGATCCCACATGCCGAGGAGCAACTAAGCCCGTGCGCCACAACTACTGAGCCTGTGTGCTGCAGATACTGAAGCCCACATGCCTAGAACCCGTGCTCCACAACAAAAGAAGCCCCCGCTCACCGCAACTAGAGAAAGTCTGCGTGCAGCAACGAAGACCCAACGCAGCCAAAAATAAATAATTAATTAAAAAAACTATGGGAGTCTATGAGTCTAGTCAAACAGCAGTCTAAAAATTTCTGTCAGCATTAAAGTAGAGTTCAAGGCATATAAGCAGTCAGAATAAGAGTTGTCAGTCACATGTTTGTTTTAAAAGAGAATAATCTAAAATATTTGTGCCTATCCAGATGTAAGCTCTGCTCTTTGCATTACCAAAAAGGCCAGCAGTATTCTGTCAACGGGATATTTGAAAACACATGGGACTGGTTGCAATGTTTATTCATACTTAAAGCTGAACTGATATCGCTGGTAATGTTAATGATAACAAATTGAGTTTGAAAAAGGTCTTTCAGTGACTTTTGTTCTGGTTGAAATGCCAGAAAGAGGTAAAAAGTTTTTTTCTGCATGAAATTATGATGTACCCTCTACAAATTAAGGTTTGTGCGTCTATGTATGTTGGAACTGGAGTTGTGTCCCTACCAACTCTAATAGCATCTTCTTACTCTGATCTTGTCCTCTGACTTTCAGTATTTGGGTAGGACAAAAGAAGGATTTGGAAAGATGAAGGGAAAAGAACAGGAAAGGGAAAAGTTTGGGTAGAGGGTAGGAGTAAGGGAGTGGGATTAAGCCTCTCCATACCTCCACGACCTCTTTCTCACTACCCATCACCCACCACATCAAACAATAATGGTCAGAATGGAAGAGGCAGGAAAAAGAAAGAAAAATCCCAAAGCCAGAAAGGTAACACAGAATGTTGTGTGGCTTCTCTGTATTAGGAATGACCTGAATTTTGGTTCCTATACAAGTCAGAAAAGCTCCTATAAGCCACAATTCTTTACATAAAGTTCCTTGGCAGTTGCCACTGCAAATCTTCTGGTCTTTTCCTGTCTCTAAGAAACAATACTATAAATGCAACTGCTGTCAATCATGGAAGGCTGCCTCAAGGTTATACCAGGTCAGATCTGGAAACCCCAGGATCAGTGAGTAAGGTCTTGATGGCAGGGTGGGTGGCAAATATGAATGGAGAGAGCTTGAAATTTACAAGCTGTTGTCACAGGAAGATTAGGGCTAAAAGAAGGCATAAGTTTGAAAGACGGAGTGAAGGAAGATCAGGAAGCAGAAGACTAAAGGAAAAATGTGTTGTTTTGTTAAAGGTTCATGAATTTAAACACTCAGCTAAAAGAGGTTTAACTTTATAGTAAGCATAGTTGTTCTGTATAACATGGCCAAATAATATTCCAACTTCCTATAGAATTTCTCTTTTATCCCATGCAACTTGCCTGTTTCACGACATCCCTGTGATTTCTCTGAGTTGCAGTTTCTAGTCCATCTCAAATGTTTCCCACTTTGCTGATTGGAATTAAATTTCCTGTTCACAACAGATTGGATATTATTTAAAAGGATGGCAGTTCAGTCAGGTAAACATATACTTTTGACAGGCAAAAATGAATTAGGCCAAACATAAAAGTAGAAGAAAAAGAGAGGTCAGCCACATCTTCTAGCTTTCTGTTTTCCCACATCCCTTCCTGCTCAGAATGTTCCAGAAAATCATCATAAAGTATTGAAAATGCTTGTCTCATACCCATCTCCAAGTTAGTAACGTATTT
This sequence comes from Mesoplodon densirostris, assembly GCF_025265405.1. NCBI lineage: Eukaryota > Metazoa > Chordata > Mammalia > Artiodactyla > Ziphiidae > Mesoplodon > Mesoplodon densirostris. Next base: position 76,712,586 of record NC_082663.1, on the reverse strand, counting down.
TGACAAGTCAATAAGTTTATACTGAACTCTCTTGATTTACTTTTACCTGAATACGAGGATGATTTTTTTTTTGCCCTGTAACTTACAAAATCAAAACACTACCTATTTTTTTCAAATAGTGAACTATATTTCTAGTAATTAAAAGATGAGGTATTTATCTTCTCCTTTCCTTCTCCATGAAACAGTCATCAGGGTTATTCAATGGCAGTTGAGAATGGGGGTGTGTAATTGACGCAGTTTGATATTTGTATTTTTAGTGTAGAATACACCTCAACAGAATGTCTTAATGTTCAGTAACTTAATGGCAGAATTATCGACCAGATTCTTCCCCATCCAGCTACTACAGTACCCCCATTTTTTAGAAGATTTGAAAGCATCAAAGATTCAATTTATGCAGCTAAACCTAACCAGTCATCTTTTGGGACTGAAACAGATAGAATAACATTGATAATAGAATGAAAAAGTCTAAAATCTATATAAAACATCATTAATATTTTTTCTTTAGTCTCATATGGATAACATTATAATCAATCTATTTGAAATATGCAACAGATCATTTCTCCCAAGTTATTGAAATTAATGGGACTATGAAAATAGAAAGTCTAGAACTGATATGATTTTTTTCAGTTTACTGAATGAATGTCAGTGATAACATAAGAGTTAAAGTCCTTATTAACAAAGCCTGAGGTATCACACACTAAGGAAACAGAAACATCTTCCTAGAGCCAAATAGTCCCTTGAGTTGGCCCACAAATGTAACTCATAAGATATCTTAATAAAGTATCTTAGGCCTATGGATTCCCATGAATTATGTGCATGAGAAAGCTTCTTTACTGGAATGGAAGAAAATTATAGCCTGTTTTGATGGTTCCCACAAAAAAAGTCTCACAGATCTTTCCCCTGGACTCTCATCCTTGTGCTTCTGTGATGACACATGCTGTGACTTCTAGCTGGTCTTCTGGGGTACCCTCTCAGCTGCGTTGTGAACTTCCCCATCTCTCCATGGCCCTTAAATGATGATGCTACCTGGCTTCTGCTTTAGGTCCTCTTCTCTCACCATACCCACTCTCTTTGGGTCTCTTCACTTACAACTTGGGTTACCATATACAGACCGATAATTCCCAAATCAGTATCTCTAACCCAGCTCTCATCCCCGACATTCCAATCTGAAGATCTACTGGACCTTCTGCTTGGCTCTCCTAGGGCCACTCAGAATCGGCGAGCTCATGAGCTTCAGTCCCTCCACTCTGCCCAGTTTGTGTTCTCTCTTCTCAAGTGGCACCATAAGTCATCCTGTGGCCAAGGGATAGAGCAGACTCCTCCCAATTCTGCATTCTCTCATACTACCTGCAGCCAATTGACCACCAGTTTCTATCAGTTCTCCCCCTTAAACATCTCTTTGTTCTGTCCATCCATCGTCACCACTCCTTATTTAGGCTACTGTTACCTTTCTCGTGGATTAGTGAAAAAATGTCCTAATGGATCTTCCTGCCCCGTGTCTTGCTTCCTTTCAATCCATTTTTCAAATCACCCTTAGAGTGATTTTCTAAAGTGTGAATCTGGCCTTATCATTTCCCTGTTGAAACTCTTTAATGGCTCCCTGACCAATCTATTTGAAATATGCAACAGATCATTTCTCTCATGTTATTGAAATTAAATGGGACCATGAAAATACAAAGAGTAGGTTAAGTCCAGTCTCCTTAATGAGGTTTACATGGCCCTTCACAATCTGACCCCTGACTGCTTCTCCAGTCTCCTCTCTCCTCCTCCCTACATGAGTGCTCTTTGCTGAGCTTTATGGAACTTCTAATTTCAAATTCTCAAATGGAATATGCTTCTCTCTGCCCTCTGGATATTTGCTCATGTGATTCCCTTTTCTCCTCTTCAGGAAGGGTATGTGTGTTGTAGCAAAGAGCAGAGTCTCTGAAGTAAGACTGCCTCGGTTGGAATCCTGGCTCTTCACGGCCTAGTCTTTAACTTTCCTGGATGATTATGATGTTAGTAACAGTATCTACTTTTCAAGGTTATTACGAAGATTAAGTGAGTGGGACTTAGAATGAGGCCTGGGCTGTAGTGAACACTCAATAAATATTATTGGCCTTGACTATTATTTCTCACCTGATACCATTTTTCTAAGAATCCTTGCTCCTGAACCTCTGCATCTGATTAAGTGTCCCCTTTTTCTTCTTTCCTTTTTTTTTTTTTTTTTTTTTTTTGTGGTACGCGGGCCTCTCACTGCTGTGGCCTCTCCCATTGCGGAGCACAGGCTCCGGACGTGCAGGCTCAGAGGCCATGGCTCACGGGCCCAGCCGCTCCACGGTATGTGGGATCCTCCCGGACCAGGGCACAAACCTGTGTCCCCCGCATCGGCAGGCGGACTCTCAACCACTGCGCCACCAGGGAAGCCCTAAGTGTCCCTTTTATGCTTTTCCATAGCACCCTGCATGTACCCTTGTGGTGGCAGGTATCACACTATATGGTAACTGCTTCTCTATTTGTCTCTCTTTCCTGATTAGCTATACATTTCTTAAGGTCAGAGTTTTATTTTGCTCACTCTTGCTTCTCTAGGATCTAAAAAATGTATCTGGCTCATAACAAGTGCTCGATAAATATATCCTGAAAGAATGCAGGTCATTTGTAATCACCACAGGTGACTCAGTTTCTACATATAGTCTTTGCTTTTCAAGAACTAAGATTTCAGGAAAAAGAGGAGATTCAATGTCACTGTATTTTACATGTTCTATCATGACAGTATTTTAAGAAAGTACTGGGTTGGCCAAAAAGGTTTTTTGGGTTTCCACAGCAAAACCCAAACGAACTTCTTGGCCAACCCAATATTTACCTGGGATGTCATTTTGAACTGAGGAGATGTATAACTAGTTAGACTTTTCCCCTGTAAACAAGAAAAATCAATAAGGAGACAATTATAAATAGCTCCCATAGTATAATCAAAGTCTGTCTGAGGTAACTGCCATGTGACCAGTACCATCAAGGGTTTCTACCCCTCTATAGGTCTTAATAGACAAGAGAAACAGAAAGAGAAAAAGAGAATGCACTTCTTAAAATGTGAGAGCATATGAAGACCCTGGGCTTAAAAAGGAGCAAAGAGTTGGTTATATTTTTTCCCATAGTTTTTGGCTATCATGAATAAAACAGCTATGAACATTCAAGTACAGTTGTTTGAATGGGCATATGTTTTCACTTCTCTTACCTTAGAGTGGGATTGCTGAGTTGTAGGTACATATTTTAACCTTATAGTGAACTGTTGAACTATTTTCCAAAGAGGCACCATTTTGCACTCCTATCAGCAATACGTAAGAATTTCAGTTGCTCCCCCTTGTCTGCAGACCTTGGTATTGTTGGCCATTTTTAGCCATTCTTGTGGGGAAGTAGTTGTTTCTCATGTAGTTTTAATTTGCATTTTAATGATGTTGAAAACATTTTCACATGTTCGTTGGCCATTTGTACATCTTCTTTTGTGAAGTCTGTCCAAATTTTTTGTCTATTTTAAATTGGGTTGTTTGTCTTATTATTGAGTTGTAAGAATTATTTATGTACTCTGGATACAAATACTTTCTCAGACATGTGTTTTGTGAATATTTTCCCCCAATCAGCAGCTTGCCTTTCCATTTTCTTCATTTTGAACTCATTTTGATGAATTTTTTTGATTTTGATGAATTTTAGTTTAGTAATTTTTTTCTTTTATGGTTGTTGAGTTTTGTGTCCATTGGAGAAATCATTGCCTATCCCAAAGCTGTGAAGTTTCCTCCTATTTTAGAAATTTTGAAGCAGGTATTTTATAACAGGCATTTGATCTGGAGAAGGGTCATTTAAACTAATAAATAACCAAAGTAATAGCCAGTCATAGAATTATGGTTAGTGGTTATAAGCTGAAGATAGTGATTTGAATATTTTCAGTATTGGAAACAGACATCTCTCAAATCAGCATATCACCTTTACAAAATGCAATTCCTAGCCTGTCATAGAACAGGGAGGGCCATCACTGGAGTTGAACCTGTGAATGTTGCACATGTGCATGGCAGAGAGCAAAATGAGAATAGAGACAAACCAAGACTGAAAGCAAGGCAGCTGTGACACACATCTGACTAAGGGTTCTGCTAATATGGGTGTGACAAGGGATAGTTAAAAGCAAATGTATATTGTTTGTAAGTTGCATATATATCTATGCTGAAATTAACAATAAGTTGTATATATTTCATTCCAAAAACATTAGTCATTTCTGTTTTCCTAATGAAAATTCTTCAGTGATTTAGTCACTCAAGGCTTGAAGTCGGGATACCTGAATTGAGAATACCAATCAAAATTCTAACACTTATAAGCAATAGCTTGTGCAGCCCTTTACAGAGGGACATAAAGGGCTTTATTTGCTTCTAACGTGGAACTTAGAGTAGATAACTTTGAAAGCAGAGGGCAAATCATGATATTTCTTTGCCATCCAGGGTTCTGATGAAGTGAATAAAAGAAGAACCCCTTTTGTCCATTTGAGAGCTAAGCTTGAACTGAACATTTCTTTACCTTCTGAAATGTTCAGTTAAGTGCTTTTACACTTCAATTTTCCAGCCTGGACCAAGACCAGAAATGCCAAAGTGATATGAGAAAGGCTGTTCTTGCTGTTTTTCTGGCTGGGATTGGAACAGAAAGTGCCAGCAATCTTGCAAGAAGCCTGTTCTCGAAAGATCTGCAACCCAGTTTGCAGAATCAAGGGGTTTGGATAGTTCAGATGAGTTTGGCAGGGTGTCCTGGTGTGCTCATCTGAATCACACCCTGCAGAAAGCATTTTGTCTTGTCAAAGTCAACCACAAAATACTTTGTGTACTTCTTCAGACATCTTAACCATCATGTGTGCCCATCCAGATAAACCACTAAAGGCTAACTGCACTCTGCCAAAATGAAACGTCTGAGTGTTATCCCTACGACTAGGTTTCAGATTTCAACCTGAAATAATAAAAATGGTAATCACAGTGATAATTTTATAGAATGTTTATAAAATTGGCTCCAAAGTGCATCAGAGTCTTTAAACTACAGAAGACATTAGAGATAGTTTAGCCTAACCCCTCATTTTATACTTTAGAAATTTAAGGTTCAGAGAGGTGAGGTTATTTGCCCAATTTCATGCAGCAAATTAGAGGCAGAGTCCAGCCTGGAAAATGGGATCCCTTCTTCCCTACAGCACATCATGATGTAGGCTGAGTGATTTGCTCTTTATCATGTATGAGCCCCCCAAAGAAGAAAAGTAGCTATACAGTTACTATGTGGTTAGAGTATGGCAAGTAAAAGGAAATTCCTTGTATGTGCTGAAATGGAAGACCACCATTTCAGTATCAGGGCTGGAGTGCCAAACAATATATTCAGATCTATTAAAACCCCTCACTGAAATGCTGGTATACGCCCTTTTTTTTGGGTAACATTACATGCTAGGAGTTTTTCTTTCTAAAAAACCTTTTACTGTTAGAAAAATCTCGGCAAGGAAGGAAATTATTGCTTTGAGGACCTGAGCTGGGAATTCTCATTCAGACATATCTATTCAAGAATCAGCAGTGGAAGCAACTGTTGCTCTTAAACATCCTACCTGGACTTTGGTAGGGACAGGGCAGCCTGACTGAAGACAGGGGTGTGGAAGCAAACACTGCAGGTAGGCCCAGAGAGAGGACCAGTGTCAGTATCCCAGAGTGACAATCCTGGCCCAAGTGGAGCCAAGTGACCTCAGTGGCATGCAGATTTGCCTGTTCATTTCCTGTGTCCACAAAACAGTGCAATGGTTGTTCTGTAGTTGTTTCTGTTCCCAGAAACAGTGGACGCCTGCTCACTTACAGATCTACAAAGTGGTAGATAGCTCCCTGTTGTCAAAACCCTTCACTCTTCCCTTGTGAAATACCCATTTCTTGTTTGTTTTTTTCCCCATTCCTACAGCCCCAGTTTTACTATTATAAGTTGTTTTTTTTTTGGTTGTGTCAGGTCTTAGTTGCGGCACGTGGGATCTTCGTTGAGGCACACAGGATCTTTCTTGTTGCAGTGCGTGGGCTCTTTTTTGCGGTGCGTGGGCTTCTCTCTAGTTGCGGCGTGTGGGTTTTCTCTCTCTAGTTGTGGTGCAACGGCTCCAGGGCGCATGGGCTCTGTAGTTTGTGGCACATGGGCTCTATAGTTGAGGTGTGTGAGCTCAGTAGCTGTGGCACGTGGGCCTAGTTGCCCCGCAGCATGTGGGATCTTAATTCCCAGACCAGGGATCACACCCACGTCCCCTGCACTGGAAGGCGTACTCTTCACCACTGGACTACCGGGGAAGTCCCTACTACTGTAATTTTTTTAACAGGCTCTGCTTAGCTGAGATTTGATTCAATATAATATTTTACATATAAATAGCATTTGGCAATATAAATTTTGATTTAGTTTCCTCATTGGTTAATTGGGTTTGTTCTCTCTAATTTCCAGGTCCCCTCCATCTCTAACATACTAGAGTTCCATGAGTCAGGGCCCTCTGTTGCATACCTCCTGTTTCTCAGTCAGGTAGCCAACCAGCCACCCTGTATTCCATACCATGGGTATTTGTGTAACAACAATGTTACGGGAACCTGGCGTGAATGAATATAAATACATCTCCAACATGACTGCATCATATCACCTTAAAGTAGGGAAAGTATTTCTCTACACATAGCACAGGCACTACAGAGTCTCTATGATATGAAACACTTTAAAGTTATAATGAGATCTGTGCTGACACAGACATGAAGAACTTTGGCGACCACTGTAAGTGGAGCCTCAACCCTGCCAGCACATCTATTCTCTACCACCAGGCTAAATACCCACCTGCTAGCGTAATATAAAGGACCCTGTGCTATTCAACTTATTCTTAAAGCATTTAAATAAAAGTTCGATCCCTTATAACCATTGGTTTGGTTAATATAGGCACAATGACTTTTTTAGAATACAATGGAAAGACATGATATTCCTAAGATGATAATAGTATAGTTGATTTTACTCATTTTATTTACTATCATTGGTTTTATTTAGCAGATGTCACAATATAAGCAATTTCTACTAATGAGAGCATTGAAAGGTTTGAACCTGGGCTTTCAAGTGAATCAGCTGGTTCAGAAATGATATTTATGTAATGTACATCCTCTGCAATAACAAACCAAATCCCAAATACACATTTTTCACAATGTAAAATCTTACCTCATTCTCTTCTCTTTAAATAGCCATCCACTTTACTGTAGAGTTTAAGAAAAACCAAATGTTAAGCATTAGGTCTTATTATGAAACAGAGTATATATTAGAAACCTATGAGCCCACTTATATGAGGAATCCAAAATTGTCATACTCATAGAGGCAGAGAGTAGAATGGTTGTTACCAATTGCTGGGGGGTGGGGATGGGGAGGTGTTGGCCAAAGGGTATAAAGTTTCAGTTATGCAAAATGTGAGTCCTAGAGATTTACTGTACAGTAGAGTGCATATAGTTATCAATGCTGTTCTGCATATATAAAAATTTGCTAAGAGGGCAGATCTTAGATTAAGTGTTCTTATCACACACAGAAAAGAAAATAGAAAGGGCAGGAGGAAACTTTTGTAGGTGATGGAAAAGTTTATGGCATAGATTGTGGTGATAGTTTAACAGATGCATACTTATCTCCAAACTCATCAAGTTGTATACCTTAAATAAGTATACTTTTTGTATGTTAAAAAAAGAAAAAGAAAGATAGAAAGAAAGAAAGAAAGAAAAAGAAACCTATGAGGCTAAACAGAAGCTAACTCCCTTTTGGATCAACAAAGCAAAGACTCCTCGATAATCTTGAGCATGTTTAGACTGGGGTCTGTGTATCAGAGACAGCAGGAGCAGTGAGTATCTGTGGAAACCAGGTGGTTGCCACCAGCAGGTTTCCAGGCAAAAGTCAAACAGGCTTTTTCTGAGTCATCCTCTCACCTCCCTTTCTTTACCCCTTTCTCTCTCCAGGTCCCACCTGGTCCCCTCTCTTCTCTGGCTCCTGGGCTGTCTGCCCCATGCTACTTTCACATAATCCTTCCCTTTCTACACGCTTAGATATCTGCTCCCCTCACTCCCCTTCTCTTTCCTCCAGTTGAAAATACCCATCTCTCAGTAAATATAGATTATTCTGTAAGAGATTATTAGATTAAATAAGGCATACTGAGTTTCAAGATACTTGTAATGATACATACCCTGAATCTACACTTTAAAAAAAAGCAGACTATTAAACCAAACAAGTGTAAAATTAATATGGGCATGTTTCTAAGTAGGAAAAGACTTCCTGGTATTTTCTACTACTGTGATATCCATGTATTTCCAATAAATTAAATTAAAAAAAAATAGTGGTCATTAAGCAATCACTTTACTCTTAAAACTTTGCAGACTTTCTTTCCTGTCCCTACAAACACCCAGTGAGGGTGGAGGGTTGTGCCTTCAGATGCTAGGAGCTGACCAAATCAGGTAAATAAGACTGAAATACACTAATTATTCTTAATTCTAGTTGTATTTAATGTTTATTTAATTTTAAAAATAAGTAATAGATTCACATGGTTTAAAAATTTAGCAATAGTGAAAATGAACACAATAAAAATTTCCTTCTCATCAGTCCCCTGTCTGCTGGTTTCCAACCCTTCACCAAAACAGATGACCTCTGTTATTAGTTTCTTGTGTAGATTTACAGATATATAAAAAATGTTTATATAAGCAAATGCTAACATATTCCTTTCCCTACTTTTAAAACAAATGTAGCATACTGTACACACTTTAGGTTTCTCTGCTCACTTTACAAAATATCTTATGTATCTTTACATATTAGTGCTATAGAACTTCACCATTCTTAAATTTTTTTTATTATGACTGAACAGTATCTCATTATTTGCATATGCCATGATTTACTTAAACAGTTCTCTACTGACAAACTTTTAGATTGTTCCAATCTTTTGCTATTACAAGAACTGCTGCAGTAAATAACCCTGCACATTCATGATTTTGCCCATGTGTGAATATATCTGTAGAATAAACTCCTAGAGTTGGAACTGCTGAGTCAAAGAGTATATGCATTTGTAATTTCAATAAATATTGCCAAATTGCCTTCCAGAATGATTATACCTATTTACACTCCCACCAGCAATGAATTGCTGTTCCCGTTTCTCTGTATCTTGCCAACCCTAGGGGTTGTCAAATTTTTGGACCTTTACCAACATGATAGTGAAATATGGTATCTTGATGTAGTTTTAATTTGCATTTTTTTCTATGTAGGAGTGATTTGAGCATCTTTTCATATGTTTATGAGTCATTTATATTTCCCTTTCTGTGAACTGTTACTCACTTTCTAACTTTTTTTTTTGAATTCTATGGTCTCTTTATAGATTAGAGAGCTTAGTTCATTGTCTATATTGTAAATAGAATAAATTACAAATATTTTTTCCCAGTTTGTTGTTCATCTTTTTACTTAAGAGTTGCTTTAAAGACTGGATAATGGGATAATTGCATTAGTGTTTCATGTCATTTTGCCTACACACACAGCTATGGATGAAGATAGATTAGAGTGTGTGTTTGTGTGTGTGTGTAGATTTTTAAAAAGACTCTCTTTTTTTCTTAGAGCATAAATAAAACCATGCAAACAGCTCATGCATTTACATACAGGCTCAGCCCTTCCTGTAGGCAGAGGAGGAATGCATGCATATTCTCCGAAAGAGTTTCAAAGTGTTTATTGAGTTGCCTACTATGCAGTATGCATTGATGTTGGCACTAGGGATAGAAAAATGACTGAGACATTGAATCTTTATTCTAAAAATTCACAGTTTGGTAGGAATGGTGAGGAAGTTTGATGTTCACATAAAGAAATATAATAGAGTAGAAGACAAAAGTAAACATGTCAACAGAGAATTAAAATACAGCAGGATAAATGTATATATAGTTACGAACACAGTGATAAGGGAGCAGGGAGGTTGGATGATTGACTGTAACCTGTATTCCTCATTAAAACCACCATATCAGTCAGAGTTCAGCGCAGAGAAAAGAAACTGCTTTGAGTGTTTCAAACAGAAAGGAATTTAATACAGGGGATTATGAGTTCACAAAACTATTGGGAAAGGATAGAGGAATGGAAGTCAGGGAGCTGCCCTTGACTTCTGGTTTCTGGTTGTCTCCCTGCTGCTGCAACTGAGTAGTTAGAAAAGCATTGCAGCTCAGGCTACTGCTGCTTCTGTTCTGACGGCCTGTCATCCATGACGCTGATGAACTAAGGAGAATATGGACCCTGGCCACTGCCAGCATGCATAGCTGTCAGAGCTCGCTTGTCAGATGCAACTGCCACAGGAAGATAGCCTCACCTATGTTTCAGATTTGTCACAAGCACATCTCTTTGGCCGAACCCAGAATGTACCTGGACTTCCAGCTGTAAGGGAGCCTGGGAAATGTGGTTTTATTCCTTCCGATGCTTGTAATTCAGGGCATAACAATGGATGTCAAAAGCTAATACACAATTTCAGTCACTTTGGTATGAATTTTTCAGATTATCAAGCATGATAAAGCAGGAGACTAAAGAATGGGTACATTAAATCGATATATTTTTGTCCAGGTCCTAGGGGAATTTGTCCTAGGGGAATTCTAGAAAATAGGATTTACAAAGGAGATCACCTGGCAGGAAAGCTGATAATTGCAAGTGGGAAGATGGAGGACATGGGGCCTTAAAGCATGAATAGGACTGGGAGAGTTATTAAAAGAATGGTTGAGAGTGTTAAAGGAAGATAAATTGTTTTTCACTGTTGTATGGGAACATACGGTGCTGATAAGAACAACAATAAAAATAATAATATGAAGATTTCATAATATATGTGAAAACCTCTGATAAACCTCAATGCCCTGACCATAAACGATACTAGTGGTAGGTATTGCTATTCTCATTTACATACGAGGAAACAGGTTTTAAAAAATTAGCAGCTTGTCCAAGTTGACCTTACTGTGTATTAGAACTTGAACTGAATCTCCCTTTCTTCTTTCCTTCCCTTCTCTCTACCTCCATCCTATTCTCCTTCCATTCTTCTTTCCTGTAACTTATTGAGTGTTTACTATCTGCTAGGGTCTTTCCTTAGATGATGAAGGCAAAATCCTTTTCCTCAAGGAGGCAGTAGCCTTCTAGTCTGTCTGATGTTCATTCAGGATTTTTTTCATTGTATAACATATGCTTCCCAGAATTATGTTAGAAGCCCTGGATTCTGTTAGGAAACTAGCCACTTTTATCCTATTCAGAACACACACACACACACACACACACACACAAACAAGGCACAGGCCAGTTCTAACAATGGGGTAGTAGACTCTAAACTCAGACCTTCAGATCTCAGTTGTAGCAGTAGACACGGCTCCTTGCTGGGAAATGGGTCATATGGATTTTATATAGAATTGCCTGCATGTGTATGGGCAATAGGATTTGAATCCTGGGAGAAAATAAAATGAAAGAATAAAAATGGCTACAAAACATCTCCAGGATATTAAAGTGAAGCTAACCACATAAAAGACACATGACATTTGCTTTGAATAGATAGACTGAGCATTTTGGTTCTTGTGCTGCTTTTTAGCTGCCAGTGATTCTTGGGGCAACAATCCAAGTTTTTAGGACACTATCACATTTTTAAGTTTTCCTAATGAATTATAATAACATTTCTGTAGTTTACATCAAATCGTGTTGAATGGCATTTTTAGCAAATTGTGTCACTGTGAATTTCCAAATTTTACAAAATTTCTTGTGCCAAAAAATAATCAGTGAAAATGATTTTGTGTGAAACTTTTTGAAAGCCAAGTTTAGCTGATTTTGCTAAATAGCACAAGCAAACAATTTATTCCATCTTTCTCCAAGTCCTTTTTCTGTGCCTTGCTCTCTGCTTCCAGGCCCCCCTCCCTTTTCCCCTTTCTAAGCTTCTTTCACTTTGTCTGCTGGCCTTTGTTTCTGATTCTAGTTGTCTTTCTCTAACATTATCAGCCCTCCCCTCACCCCTCCACCCGTAGCTATAACCAAGCCTTGGGCTATGATTTTGGGTTGAGGGTCACGGAGGTCATGGATTTTCCACTGAAAGAAAGAAAGAAAAAAGGGGGAAAAAAAGAATGATCACTTCTGCTCTCACTTTTGCCCTTGGTGCTGAGAAATATACTTGCGAGTATCCCAGCGAGCATTATTACTGTGGGATTGAGACAAACACAGTGCTCACCGTAAGAGAGTCCATAATACTGTTGCCGAGGATAAAAGAATATATTCCTATGTGCCTGGACTTGTATTTTGAGATCCTTGCATGTGGATGGTTAGACTACCTTAGTAGGTCTGTGAGTGTGTCCTTCTGAACTGTGCTGACTCTATTTTCCAAGGAGGGAAATAGTCAAGGGGAGTGGAAACAGCATGTGTTCTGCAGTCAGAGATCCTGGGTTGGAATCCTGGCTGGCCAGCCACTTAATCTTCCTGAATGTCAGTGTTTTCTGTTACCAAATAAGGAAACTAGTTACTGATCTAGCTGTAACAGTATTACTGCTAACAATGCTGTGAATGTTAATTGAGTATTTACTGTGTGTGCTAGGTATTCTGTTAAATACATGCTTCATCTCAGATCCCTTTGCAACATTAGGCCGTAGCAGAATTATTATCCCTGTTTTATGGATGAGGAGACTGAGGGAAGAAAATACATTATTTACTCTAGGCCACTTAGGTGAGAAGTGGAGCTGAGTCTGATTCCAAAGCCCTTCTTTGAACCACTCACACTAGGTAGATATGAGGATTAAATAATATAATACAGAGTATCAGATATATAGGAAGTTTTGTTTTGTTTCAAATCATTTTGTTTAGGGCTAGAGATAACAGGAGGCATAAAGACAGCTCCAGTTCCTAGGCTGGCTTTTTCTGAATGTTCTCTCTTACCTTCCTTATGTGGGCACACGGGACCCCAAAAGATGGTGACTGAAGTCTGTGATGCAAATCATGGGAGATATCGTCACCACCAACTCTATTTCTTTGACCACGTAGAAAATTTGATAAACTGTCTAGAAAATACCACAACAGGCTGCAACTGGGGCATTGCCTGGTCCCAGATCAGAAATTGTAGGAGGGTGGTGTGCCCAGTGGGAATGGAAGAGGGAGACGGAATTGAGATCAGAAACATCCCGCTGCCACCTCCTCTTCGTGGTATTCCTAATGGAAGCCACAGAAGCTTATGGATACTCCTGCAGAAAAGCTACATAATTATACGACAGCACTCTATTCCAGCTTCTGTGGCTTCCGTGTGTGCTTTTGTGATCCTAGGTCGTGTCTAGCCCACGTGCTAATTTCTACCTGCTGAATACAATTTGGTTTGTAACAAGTGATGCCTTTCAGGAACTTTCTCAGCCATTCATCTCTGGGTGGGATTCTTTTCTAAACCACGTGAAGCCAGAGAATCGACACAAACATCTGATTGGTATGTTCTGTTTCAGGAGAATAATGAGTCTTCCTTCTGCAAAAAAAGATCATAAAGCTCCTAAACTAACTATGGCAAATGCTTTAGGTATGTCTGTAAATTTGGGCATCCGTGAATTTAGTTAGGCCTTTTCAACTATGCCTAGATCACAGTTTGTCAAATCACAGTTATTACTGAGGTTGCAGGAGGTCTTTGATTATTTCATGACCTTTTCCCTAAATAGCACCTATTACTTTGATACAAGAATTTTTGAAGCACTTCACAATCTTTCGCTATTCCCTGGGGCCTGGGTCAGCATTCCTATCGCCTCTATTTTAAGATGAAACACAGAGAGTTTAAGTGATTTTCCCATGGGCTCCCAGCAAGTCAGCATCAACGCTGGACACATACTTCGTAAGCTTTTGGCTTTAGATGAGCTCGCTGAGCACATATTTCCCCCAGCAATTATTTATCCACATTATGCCTCTGACCTGGTTATGCTGGTGCTTATTTCCCATTTGCATAATGAGGAATACATCACGCACCCAGGAAGGAATACTTCCTCTACACAAGTAGCCAAGCCCTAATGTGGACCTGGGTTTATGGGCTCCAGAAGGGTGAACAAGAAGGCTAAGCCGGGCCAGCGCTGGCCTGAAATGCGAGTCTGGGCAGAGCCTGGTCAGAGTGAGGTCCAGCAGGGAGCCTGTGCCGCCTCAAGACGGAAGACAGGGGAGGGGGACACATTTTCTCACTTGGATTTTTTTAAAATGCAAAATTCAGTTTAATGGTGAAAGGCTGAAATCTTTTTCTGCCTGTTAGGTAGCTGGAGAGGGGTCCTGAGGAAATACTGTGAGTAACAAAGTTTATGTTCAGGTAGAATAATAAATGTGGGATGTGGGTAAGGAGGGAAACTATTTTTTGTCTTTTGCCTTTTGCGCTCAGAGGGACACATCATAAGGAGTATTTTTAAAAGTATGCATGGAAAATTAAATATGATAGTTTGCTAAGCCATTTGTTTTCAAATGACTTTTATTAATAGTGTCTTTGTTACAAAACTATCTTGTCTTATTATAAGTTCATTAAATTAACTTTAGAAAATACAGATAAACAGAGAGAGGAAAATAAAATCACCCTGAATTCCACTACTAAGGGGTAGTCTTTATTAACATTTTAATGCATTTTTTTCTTTCTTAAAAATGGGCTCTTTCTTGCTTTTTACAATGATTATACATTATATAATTTACTACCTATTATACAAACACACAGAGAGGATTATACTATGCATATTGCCTTATAACCTGCTTTTTAAACTTAAAACTAAAATATTTTGAAAGTCTTCTCTGGTCATTAAACAGCCTTCCCCAACATCATTCCTGATGGTTGCATAACATTGCATTGTATGGATGTATTGTCGTTTATTTAACTAATTCCTCATTGCTAGACATTTATGCTGTTTCCAAGTTTTCTTTGTTATAAACAGGCTATGATGAAGATGTAAATCCTACTCATCATGGCATCAGATCATGCATTTTATTTGTATCTTCTGGAAGACTTAAAACATAAGGTTGCTAAGCAATATCACTGCTGTATGAATCCTTTAATGGGAAGACTTGAAGTGAGAGAGCTGCTTTGAGTCTAGCCAGGGCTAAGGTGACAATATGTCAAATAGTAAAGGGCTCATTCTTGTTCACTGGAAGTGGAGATAAGCCCAATAAGCTAAGAGCTCTGTGTGGCTAAGGAAATGGACTTCTCACACAGCAAACTAGATAACGGTAGAATAGCACTTAATTAAGATACTGAATACAACACTTAAAATGTGTTAAAAAGGAAGGAGCTTATTTGTCTAAACTTTAGGTGTGCTGAAGTGGTTGTCTGAGGATGTCAATATACCAGCCCCATTATGTTTGATGCAGGCCTTTCCAAGACACATTTCTAAAACAAAGACAAAAAACAAACAGAAAAGCTCCAAACCTTCATTTTTTAAAAAATTAATTTTTGTTGGAGTATAGTTGCTTTACAAGGTTGTGTTAGTTTCTACCGTATGGCAAAGTGAATCAGCTATACGTATACATATATCCCCTCTTTTTTGGATTTCCTTCCCATTTAGGTCACCACAGACCATTGAGTAGAGTTCCCTGAGCTATACAGTAGGTTCTCATCAAACCTTCAAATAACAACAACAAAAACAAAACCCCAAACCTACCTTTTGTTTAGCTCTGCCCTTCCAGATTGAGCAGCTCTCTCCCTAAATGCTTTGGGAAGGCCAAGTTACCACATGCAACTTTTTCACGTGTAGGTCTATACTGCTAAAGAAACAAGCCTACTCGCTTTGTATCATTCACGTTAGCTAAAAAAACTTTTGTGGAAATTAAAAGGAACCCGTTTAAATTCTATCATCTCTTACCCACCCCCAGCTAATTGTTTTTTTCTAAAACACATATATTTCCTATGACTTTCAAGCCTGTAGTGATGATAACTTGACTGGCAGATATGAAGGCCTAGGCTGAAGGGACATGTGATCTGAGCAAATTGCAGCAGTTCTAGAGATTGAAGTAATCAAAAACATACATCTTTTGGACTGCTCGGGCATGTGTGGGCTGTATCTGCTATACCAGTACTCAGAGTGGCATAGTGATGTCAGCCTCTCCCCAGATAGTTTTCGATGGCTCTGTGAACATGGTTAGAGAATAACAAGTTTTGTTTTCCTTCTCCTTTGCGGTGACCATTGTCTCCAGCTGGTCCTGTGCTCAGTGAGTCATTAATTACACCCAGAATCTTTATAAGTGACCTGTTGCGACGTTGAGGTTTATTCCCAACTTATTGTGCTTCACCGCATAATATTTGGCCAACGTGCCGTGTTCTTCTTTGTAAAAAATGTTCCCTCATTCGTCCTCGCACCATGAGGATTCATTTTTGAGATGAAGAGCAAAGGGCTAGGTTAAGAAAAACACAGCCACCTCCAGAGTGCAAAAACTGCAATAAACCCATCACCTCTAACAACAGCAGAGCAGGAAAAGATAAAAAACAGCCTGCCAAGACTGTAGTAACCACCCATTCACTTTTAAATACTCTCCACACTTCAATGCACAGACCTAATTACTTTTCTGCATTCCCAAATCCACTTTGCCCATACCGCAATCAGAAACCTGGCGTTAAAATATGTTAGACTTGGAGGATCAAGACTAATTATGGGCCTTAGCTGCACCTTTTGGTTTTTCTCCCCTCAACCCCCTCCTTCTCTTCTTTGGGTTACTTTAAAGCACGCTCCACTGGAAGAAAGGCTGCCCAGTCCCAGTTGGGGGTGAAGCTTCGAGAGAATAAAACAAAGAGCAACTCAACTCAATTCAGTAAGCTTCAATGAGGCTGGTACATTTAATGTGAGCCCAGGGTTAGCCCACAGAATTGTGGCAGAATGCAATATTCTCAACAAAAAAAGATGTGTTTAAGGTCGGCTAAGGCCCCATAAGGCTGTTGTTGGTGTTTAAGCAGTCCACTGAGGTATTTAGCACCAAGGGTTTCTAAACATTCCAGCAGAGAATTAAACCGCAGCTTTACAGTAGCTGCTTAAAGGTTTGGGGGGCTGGGAGCGTCCCCTCCCCCTTGTATTGAAAGGTCAACAAACAGTAGGAAAGATCATGTCATAACAAAGATGAAGCCACCTATTATCGCGTATAGTGACAGCTAATAGCACCATCAGAGGGATTAATCCAAGGTATTAAATAGTGTAATTGTTAAAATAATATCACAGTTATTAGAACACCCAAGCATGAGCCATTTTTCATTTTACATAACATGAAAGTATTGCAGGTGAGCTTAGTCTTCCCATGACAGGCACTTGTTATAAATATGTAAATATTAGAAAATTGCTTCAGTGCTACAATTTTCCTGCAGCATACAGAATGCATTTTTGATATGCAGATGTTATGTTTCATGACATTTACTAAACTACTTTTGGGTAATTTTGCCCAGAGTTACACTCTTAAAAAGCTTTCATTCACACAGACCAATTTACTGTGAAAGTTGGTTCTAATGTTTTACTTCATTGAGGCATTTTTAGTTTCATGGATTTAATAAGACAACTACTAACACAAAAAAGCGTAGTTTCTCAAAGATGAGTTTGTGAAAATGGCTTAGGGAGGCTGAACTCTGATAGAGTTAACTTTGTGGAATCTTCGGCTCTAAGTTTGAGCTCTAGTAAGTTTTATGAGAGTGGATCTGGACATAGCCATCTTAGGTTTACACAGTTCTTACTCAGAATATTAGAAAGAAATGTGATCACCTTGAAGGAGTACAAATGTTACAAAAACAGAAGAACCCTCAACATTGAAAACACACGAAGCTACTAAAATGCTTCCCTATTTCTTTTAGTTTCCAGTAGTTAAGAATCCAAACCACAAGTCGTACTGGAGGAGATGGTTTAAAACAATAAGATGTTTCAGATGGTCAGAGTCTGTAGGGCACTTAAAAAATAAAACAAGGGGCACATACACTGGCTCATAACCACCAATTAACCCTCCTTGTTAGATAGGTAATTTTTTCCAATCAGAGGCATCAAATATCAGAGAAATCATGGGCCAAAACAGTTATTATCTGCAGGGAATTCAAAGGCTTTGAAAGCCAATAATTCCAAAGAAATAACAGAGTTCTTTCACTGTATGGACTTCATCTTAAAACCTATAATAAGAGCCAGGCCCTGGCTGTGAACCTGTACACTTCAAGGAGAAAAAAGGAGGCAGCAGAAGGCAAGGGCAATAATCATAGGGCTTTTCTGTATAAAACTATCTGGAAGTGGAGGTCAAAGACCACATTCCGAACACTCTCTATATCACAGAATGTCCTGATCCAACATACAAATGAAGGGCTTGATTGGCCAAAGGTGGGAATGGAGAAAAATATTAAATTACTGAGCTAAAGAACATGACAAGAAACTCCACTTAAAAAGTCTAGCAGTTTAATTTGAATTTTTAAAGCTTGAGTGAAATTAAATAATCCTTGACAGGATAAAAAATAATCACAGAATTTCTCAAACTTCATGGCAAACTCTTCTTAAGAAATGCATTATTCTTAATACCTCATTTTCTTTATGTGGCATTCATATTTTGTAAGGTCTAGTCTTGGAAATCTGTAGCTAGTGGACCTGGTCATTGAATATTTGACAATGAAGCTCTCTCTTAATTGTACCCTCACTTATTTTCTTATATTTTTGCTATATCAAAAAAACAAAAAAAAAGAAGGCTAGAGTTCAAATCTGTAATAAATCATCTATGTTGTATCTATATATTCCATGCATGAATGAACTAGCATTTGGTGTTTTTACCCTTTCAAACACACGGCTTAATATTCTGTAGAGGGGGCCTTAACTTTTACACATTTACAACTGATTTCATAGAAATTCATGGGGGTAACACATACTTTTCACTTAACAAGGTCAAGGCACAAATCCACATGCCTAATTTAAATGATTCATTTCCCTCCCCCCCATCATTATAAGCCCATAACAGATGTGAGGGAAAGAGAAACTCTATTCCTTATAGTTCAGTTGCTCTGACTACCTCTGATGATCTTCCTGTGGACCTGGGAGAACAGATTCACATTTTCTATAGCAAACTTTCCCAATGAAATAGAACTTTCCGAAATTCTGTTTTTGTCCTTAGTTAGGTTAATGTTAGAATTGGACACTGCCACAGTCTATGACAGTCTAAGATACTGAATCTGGTCACTTTGCAGACAGAATAAGGTTCTTGGCTGATGTTTGAGGACTGTTGACAAGACGTTTGTAGCATAAGTAATCATGTAGCCCAGCTGTCATCCAACGTGGCTTAGCTAGCACCTCCTGGTATGGCATCCAAGGGAGTTGGACTAGATCTCTTTGATACTCCTGTCCAACACTTAAGGCTCTGTGATACTATAATTTGTCCAATTTAGATCAAGACATTTCATTATACTTAAGAGAGCACTTTATTTTCTGACTTCAGTAAAGCAAGAAAAATTTTAAATTACACTTATTTTGGTAATTAAAGATAAAATTGACTGTATCTGAGCTGGCAGGGACATTGAAATTCTTATATAGCCAATGCTAAAGTGCCATTTTTAGCATTTCAAGTTTCTTAGCACATTTAAATTCTCTCGTGTGTTCCTTTTCCAGGGGTTTCTACGGGGAAATAGTAGCCATTACTTTCAAAAAATGGAAAGCAAATACACAGCTAGTGAGAGCTCCTCACATCCTGCCCAGTCTCAGAAGTGAGATGCTGAACATTTTGTAGTGTTAATTAAGAAATAGAAGAATAAGAGATAAAAAATGAAAACTTCTCAGTGACACATGGACAGGGTAGAACAGGGTCATTTATGTTACTCAGCAAAGTTACTCACTTGCTACGCTCTTCTTTATGTTGATGGCTCTGGCATTTATATTTGCATTCTGACTGCTTACCAAAGTTTTCATCCTATCGTACAACTTTGCACAGCACATTGGTATTTGTATGTCCCAGTGTCACACGGAGCTCAATGGACTTAGAATTAAACTCAGTTTGGTTTCCCAGTGTCTCCTGTGTGTGGTGTTTATTTCCTTCCAAATCAAAGGCTTTGCTCGTGTCTTCCCCAAACCTGGGCGCCCCTCTTACTCCCTGGCTCAGCTCCCTTAACAGCATCACTATTGTCAAAATTCTCCAGGTTCAAAGCCCTGCAGGCAGGTTTTTTTTGTTTTTGTTTTTGTTTTTTCCCGGTACGCAGGCCTCTCACTGTTGTGGCCTCTCCCGTTGCGGAGCACAGGCTCCGGACACGCAGGCTCAGCGGCCATGGCTCACGGGCCCAGCCGCTCCACGGCATGTGGGATCTTCCCGGACCGGGGCACGAACCCGTGTCCCCTGCATTGGCAGGCGGACTCTCAACCACTGCACCACCAGGGAAGCCCCTGAAGGCATTTTTAATTTATTGCTCTCCTTCATTCTTTGTAATTAAGTTCTTAAAATGTTTCCTTTAGACCAAGTGCTGTGACATTACTTCCTTTCTATTCCATAGTCATTGGGCTCTAGTAAGTTTTATGAGACTGGATCTGGACATAGCCATCTTAGGTTTACACAGTTCTTACTCAGAATATTCCATAGTCATTGGGCAACCGCAGGCACCTGTCACACCTTGTCTGAATTAACACGGCTGCCTTCTAGTTCTCCTGCCCGCCTCTTCCCTTTCTCCACTGCCACTGTTAAACTAATTTTTGTAATATACCCACACTCCTACTCAAAATCCTGTGAAGCGTCCTGATCTCCTAGCATCGTGCCCGCGTGCCACCTTCCACCTTAATTACGGAATCACCTTTACCAAGTCTCCCACATCTCCTTGCCGCTTAGCCTGGACTATCTTATAGCATTCTCCTCGCTTGTATCTATACTTCTCAACTTTCCCCTTTCTCTTCCCTCTTCAACTCCCCCAATCCTAACCACATTTCAGCCTTTTCCCCGTAAGATGTTTTTTGGCTTGTTTTCATCCACTTCGATCCCCTTTCCTTTGAACTCCTAAATAGTATCTTGTCTTTAGATTGGGTGATCATCTTTGCTGGCAGCTTTGGCAGAATGGAAAGAACCTTGGACTGGAGTCAGGTAAACTTGATTCCAAAACAGGTTTCAACAATGTATCAACTCTGGGCCTGGAGCAAGTCATTTTAACTCTCTGAGCCTGTACTGCCTTTTTTTTAATAAAATGCAGATATTAATAAATGAGATGCAAAACGATAACAAGTGGAGAAGTACTGAAGTATTGACATGTAATCAGATTGTTAGTGTTAGTCAAATTTGATTTTTTTTTGAATTTGATTCTTTAAAATTGTTATTAACTACTTTATGTCTGTCTGTTTTCCTAATTTGGCTTCAGGAGAGCAAGTACTCTGTTTTACATCCCTTCCTCCCCACAAAAGCTCTGGATATTGTTATGTAAAACTTTGTGGCCAATTAATAAATCTGGAATAAAACTTCCATTTTAGAAACTTGCCCTAGAGTTTTCCAACAACACATTTTAAATCTAGTCCAATCTTGGACTCTGAAAATAGAGTAGAAACAAACAAACAACAAAAACCTAAAAGTTAAGTCTCGTATAGGGAAATCTTACCCCTACTAAATTTCTTGGACAACATTATAACTTTTTTTTTTTTTTTTTTTTTTTTTTTTTTGCGATATGCGGGCCTCTCACTGTTGTGGCCTCTCCCGTTGCAGAGCACAGGCTCCGGACGCGCAGGCCCAGCAGCCACGGCTCACGGGCCCAGCCGCTCCGCGGCATATGGGATCCTCCCAGATCGGGGCACGAACCCGTATCCCCTGCATCGGCAGGCGGACTCTCAACCACTGCGCCACCAGGGAGGCCCAACATTATAACTTTATATGAACTCTTGGACCCTGTCATAGATAGAAGATTATCATTTAATAGTTTTTCCCTTTTCTTATGAACTAAATGTATCAAGTTGCAAAGAAATAAAATATTTGAAGACATGCTAACCCACCTCCACCCAGGGTAGTTTCTAATAAATATTAGCTATTTTTTCACTTGATTATTTAATTTAGTTATCAATCACTTATGTAATTCTTTTTATGGGCAAGCATTGTTTGTACACTTTACAAGTCTTAATTCACTTCATCCTTACTACTCTCCTATGAGTAGGCAGGATTATTGGGGTTATTTTTACTGTTAAGGAAACTAACGCACAGAGGGGCTGAGCAACATGTCCAGGGCTACAGAGCTAGGAAAGCTGGAGAAGGATTTGGACCCAGGCAGGCAGTTGGTCCCCAGAGTCTCATACTCTTAACCAACAGGCTTATGGTGCCTCTTTTGAACCTTGTATGTTTTTGTACTTTTCTCCTTGTTTAGACCCCTTTCATTGGCTCCTAAACGGTAGCTAGCAAAACTCTAGGATACAGTAAATATTAATCACAGTATTCATACTCTGCTCTATTCCTTGACCTGTTGGGTTGGAAGTGGACTGTTGAACTCCCAGAGGGAGAAACTTCACAGGCTTATGGGATGGGAGAATGACTGTGTCTTTTATGGGAAGGTGGAGATTATTCCTTTTATATACAGAGGGTGTTTTGCTTTGCCTCAAAGATTAGGAAAGGAGAATTGACCTGAGTCATTTTTTTAGTCATCACCAAGAATTTCAAAATACGTGTAAATGCAGTGTCACAACATAATTGCCTCAGATAACGTATCTCAAATTGTGAGCGAGATAATAGCACATCAGGCCAGTTTACTGAATTATATTTTGCCAAGTACTCAACTGTATTTTCTTGAATTGTAAGTTTAGATTTGAAGCAGTTCAGCAATTCATGAGGAAAGGATTTCAATGTGTTCAAAGAGCCTTTTTTTCTAGAACTTTATCATGTTTAGAAGGTCATCAGCCCCCATACCACTGGTGTCATCTGATTGAGAATGAAGGTCAGATTTTAACCTCCTTTTATGCTGGGTTGTTTCTGTTTGCCCTGTTACACTGTAATGTGGATACTGCCATTTATCATGCATGTGCTCAGAGAACTTACGTCCCTTACTGATGTTACACTTGAACACATTTCTTACTTTAGTCCGGTCGGGCTAACTCTCATGGAGAAAGGCCTGCTAATTTCTTTTGGTCTTTGCAGTCACATTTATATATCAAGAGAGAACCTGGTTCAATTAGCCATTTTAGTATGCAAAGACTTTTATAAGAAAATAGAAATAATTAATTGTAAGACGGATTTTAATCCTCAGTGTCTTCTTTTACACATGTAGACTCAAATGAGGTTTGAAAAGTCACCACTTCACATGTGCCAAAACCCACATATATATGTGTTTTTGGTAGATTTTCAGTTGAGGCCCATACCGTCACCCTCCTTCCTAATGGTGAGAGGAGAGTGCTGGCTCGCTCTCATTCCCTGCATGTAAAAAGACCTTCGCTTTCATTAACTAAATAGAATATATCTGTGTAAATCTGAAGGTAAAGTGGCTGTTAATAATAAACATAACAGAGGGTATGAATATCAGTTCACAAACTCACATGTGCAAAGGATATCAATATTGTAAAAACTGCTTTGAGCTAACTACAATCTATCCTCAATCCTTCTTGTGGTCCTGATGGGAAGTTCAGTTCAATTTAGGACTCTCTTTCCCTCCTGCATTGTGCAAAAGCCCTAAGTACTTACAGAGAAGTACTACATACTCTCTGCACGTCTCTGGCCACAAGATATTTATCTCTAAGACGCCCATTCTCTAAGTCTGGATGTTCATTTCTGGTCAGGAGGTTTTATTGCTTTGCTTCTGTGCCAGGAATCTTTGCCAAGCCCAGAGCCCTTGTGTTTGCAGCCCAGTCCCACCAGCCATGCAGAGCCCTCCTTCCCTGATTAACCTGGGGGTTGATCACACTGCTCACACTGCCATGGAACATGCATGGATCCCACTCCTCTCACGAGCCCCACAGGCTCTCACCTCCTCCCAGATGTGGGATATCTCCCCCTTGCCCTTCACCTCAAAACCACTCCCCTCTCTTTCTTTTCCCTCCAGGACAACAAGAGCAATTGTCTTCTACAGCTTGTGTGTTCTGCTCTGTGGAAAAATCCCAGAACAAAGAGAGCACAAAACCTGGCCCCTATTTAGAAATGACAGGAGGGAAAGGTAGGGAAAAATAAATGGAGAATAAAACCCAAATAATTTCTTGGTGAATTATCTCACCGCTCTACTATTTAAATAGAGAAATATTCCTGTGTCAGGCTTACCTTTACATACCATAGGTCATAAAATCCCACCACAATCCCACAAGGACAGGTTTCTTATCTCCACTTTACAGATGAAGGATTGGTTAGTTTCCCTTCTAGGCCAGTTATACAGCCAGTAGTAGGGCCAGCATTTCAATTCAGGCTGTTTAAACTCCAAAGCTGATATTCTCTTTAAAAATAATGCCACAGGGCTTCCCTGGTGGCGCAGTGGTTGAGAGTCCGCCTGCTGATGCAGGGGACACGGGTTCATGCCCCGTCCAGGAAGATCCCACATGCCGCGGAGCGGCTAGACCCGTGAGCCATGGCCGCTGAGCCTGCGCATCCGGAGCCTGTGCTCCGCAATGGGAGAGGCCACATCAGTGAGAGGCCCGCGTACTGCAAAAAAATAAAAATAAAAAAAATAATAATAAAATAATAATAATGCCACAAATGAGACCAAAACAAAGTTTTCTTTCAATTTTTCTGAAGAAAGCACTTCCAGCCCTAGAGTATTCCTGCCATATTAATAATGCAATCTGAATTAGAGAGTATCTTTTGCCTGGGTTTCTGTGGGCTGCCCACCTGCCTCAGAAGTTTGCTCTTCTAATTTCTCCAGAGCACATTTTCCCAAGGATATACTTCATGAAGGGTTATGTGGTGTTAGTTACATCTTGTTCTAGGTCAGTGTTAAACTTTAGTGTGCATTAGGATCATCAGAAGGCTTACTGGAAAACAAAATGCTGGGCCTCACCCCAGAGTCTCTGATTCAGTGAGTCTGGGGAGATCCCTGCAAATTTGCATTTTTAACAAGTTCACAGGGGATGCTGATGCTACTGGTCCATGGGACACACTTGGGAACCAGTGTTCTAGGAGTAATGTCATCTCTAGTTTAGTTTAATTGAGTGAGGATGTAGAGATAAAATAAGTGTTCTCATGCCTCTGTTACTTGGGGATTTGTCTCAGCTCAATATTGCTAACTGCTGTAGAGGTTAAACATGATCAAGTTTTAATTTATTTCCTTGGTCATAAGTTGTTTAATTTATACCTGTCATAGACTTTGTTTAAGGACAAGAAAAGCACAATAGTGATACTGAAAGGTGACAAGTCTGAGGAGAAGCATACACAAGATAACAACTCTGCAAAATTTCCCCCAGATGTTCTTCCACTGTTGTGTATGCTGCATTCATTGGATCAGATTCTTGCACAGAAACCAAAATGAGTCTAATATTCAAAAACTAATGTTAAAAAGAGCAACGCTAACTTTCCAACTGTTTTTTTGCAACAAACTATCGGAATGCGGTTTAATTTTACTTACATTTAAATATACTTAAACAGAAACATGCTACTTTCAAATTGTTAGTCAAGAATATCATACTTTTATTGCATAAATTGGATTTAGTTAAATAACATGAATTTCACGTTAACTGTAAAAACATGAAAAATTCTTTATATGAAATAAGATTTTAAATAACCTATTAAATAATTTATATAACACTAATAACTTACTAATCTAAAATAAAAATGCTTACATCACTTTTTATTAAATGGCACAGAAAAAGTATTTAAAATATTTCTAAGGGTGTTCAAGAGATTACATAATCCTAGGAAAGGGATTCAGGACTCAGAGGAAGAAGAGAAATCTTTAGTGGGATAGATCCCACAGTGACCCAATTTTTTGGTGTTACTTTACCGTCTTCTCTTTCCTCTGGCTGGTGTGGTGCATAAGATCATATCCATCCAGGGAATGCCTTTATTCTTAGAAGACCTGTTGGGCACAGGGCACATGTTGTGAATTCTTAGTTGGAGCAGGTTCTTCACTAGGCTCTTGGGAAAAGCGCTCTCTCATTTTTATGCTTCCCCTGAGTCAGAGGGCTCATACCCAGGGGTTGGAGGCCAGACTATGGGCCCAGGGAAAGGTGGTTTAGAAGCCCACAGCTGGGCCTATAGGTGGCCTTTTGTTAAGGAACAAAAGAAATCCTCCCAGTTTTCATATGGCTAAGCCTAGTTTACTAGGGTGGGAGGTCAGATTGGAATTTGAGACCAAAACCCTATAAGGTAGACATTGATCTGTAATGTTTTCCATTCTTGCATCTAGTTCGACATTAGGTGGCATTATGGAACTCAGGATTTAGGATTTGGGATTCTAACCCTCCTTCCTTCTTCCCTCCCTCCCTCCCTCCCTTCCTCTTTCCTTCCTTCCTTCCTTCCTTCCTTCCTTCCTTCCTCAGCAGCAATGACTAACTGAACCTGTTCATCAGAGCCCCCTGAGAGTGGATTAACTTTGGTTCTTTTTCAACCCTCATGCAAAGTTCTTTATTGACTTTCCATTACCTATGCAAATAATGCCCATATTCTGAAGCTGGGCATTAGAAACACATCATGATATGGTCTCAATCTCTTATCCAGTCTAGGCTTCCATTAAGCCTTTCTCCCTCCGAACACACCCTGTGCTCTGGTTACCACCCTGCTCATTTTTCTTTGGTAACGTCTTGCCTGTCTTCTGACCAGGAATGCCAGTCTTAGGCAACTGTCTTCCAAATTCTCCCTCCTTTATGAGAGTGAATTATTTCATTCCTGGTTAAATTCTGCTGAGATTGATACCTGTTTTGTATAGTGTGCATTTCTGCCACTGGATTGTGTGCTCTTTGTAACCCCAGTATCTAAGACAGTCAATGTTGCACTTTTAAAGAAACACAGTGCCTTAAGATCTATCATTTCATTTAATCCCCACAGCACTTCTATGGGGGTGATATTTGGCTTATACTGAAAGCAAAATAACTAGAAGAAATGTCAAGATATATTGAACAGTAGCATTAAACAGCATTGGAGAACTAATAGGAAACCATGGCATCAAGCCAAAGCAAATGGACAAGCAAATTATAGGTAACAGAACAGACTTTGGAAAACAGCTGTTGCTGTAAACTAAGGAGAGGTCATTCTTAATAATTTAGGTAGAAAAGTCTGCTGACTTACTAACATTTTGGGGGCATGTGCCTGTAGTCGGAGATACCATGGATAGTGATGTCTTCTGAAACCTATGAAGAAACCTGCCCTTATTCTGAAGAGCATTGCCTGATCTGTAAATGGCAATGGACTTTGCACAATATGAAGGGTTGGTTATGGCCATTTGCAACAGGTTGGTTTCATTTGAGTGACTAATGCTAACTAGCACTAGGTAGGAAGGAAAAATAATCATACAAGTAAAAGCCAAGGCAAGCTGAGTTTATCACTTTTAAAATTCATCAAAGCAAGATTTTTTCAATGTTTATTTTCCTTTCTTTCTAATACTGAAAGGCAATGTCATGGCAAGTTCCCTAGGACACCCTGACTTTGTCACCTCTTAGTTTCTTAGGACCTCAAAATGGGTTAAGTCTCTTAGTTTCTTGGGACCTCAAAATGGGTTAATGAAACCTGCCCTATAGGGGGTCTTGTGAAAAATAATAGGAGGTAATATATATTAAAGTAATTGTATACAAAACAATATGAATAAAATATTTGAATTTTTTTGCTCAAGACATAACATTATAATAACTTTAAAAATCATGTTTCTTGGGCTTCCCTGGTGGCACAGTGGTTGAGAGTCTGCCTGCCGATGCAGGGGACATGGGTTTGTGCCCCGGTCTGGGAAGATCCCACATGCCACGGAGCGGCTGGGCCCATGAGCCGTGGCCTCTGAGCCTGTGCGTCCGGAGCCTGTGCTCCGCAACGGGAGAGGCCACAACAGTGAGAGGCCCGCGTACCGCAAAAAAAAAAAAAAAAAAAAATTATGTTTCTTTTGTTTGTTTTTCTTTAAAAATCTATTTTTGTAAGGCTGACTCTCTGTTTTGGTCTTTTGAAGACCTCCTTAGGGCTATATTTGAGTGTAGCTACTTGGGTTCTTTTGATTGGGTTCCTGCTGCTGGCCTAGTCCTACACTGATAACTTTTTGTATGCTACCTATTACGGGCTGAATTATGGTCCCTCAAAATTCATATATTGAAGTTCTAACTCCAGTGCTTCAGAATGTGGCTGGATTTGGAGATAGAGTCTTTTAAGAGGTAATTAAGGTAAAATCAGGTCATATGGGTGGGCCGTAATCCAATCTATTGATAACTTGGTATCTTTATAAGAAAAGATTAAGACACAGATTTAATTTATAAACATTATCCTAGCAACCAACTTGACTCATCCATACTTATTCTCTAAGGAGATGAAAACTATATTCTTTTTATTTAGGATTATTTAGTAAGGACATCATTGACTTTGATTAATTTGGAGAGCTGAGTGACTGTGGGGTAATTAAGTTGATTGCTGGTATGGCTTATGGAATCAGTCTTGTTGGTCTGAGCATACAAATTATGCTACAAAACCATTTTCAAAGTTAAATTGAGGTTTTGGTAAGACACAAACTTTTTGAAGCTAAAGTTGCAGTATGGCAGCTTTACTCTTAGGGTTTAACGTGTTAATTTACTTTTCTACGCATTCAAATGACTTCTTCCTAATCCAACTTAAACAATCAAACTGACTAACTAACTGAATAAATAAAACAAAAAATCCCTGAATTCAGTATTACCTTTTTCTGTTGAACTTATTTTGGGCATAGTAGGCTATGACTTTCCTTGTTGGTTATTTCCTATTTTACTGGAAACACTGAAATTGGTCTTAGAAATTTGGGGTTCCTGATAAGGAAATGGGTGGAGTGTATCCCTTTACAGGAAAAATTTTTTAGCAAAACAATTCCAAAATGAAACGTTCTATTGTAGCAGATTGAAGAAGGCCACAAAATTTTAGACATTTTTCCTATTAAGAGGTGATTCTGTGTCACCTAGTCTTTTTTTTTTTTTCTTTTTTTTTTATTAGTTTCTGCTTTATAACAAAGTGAATCAGTCATACATATACATCTGTTCCCACATCCCCTCCCTCATGCATCTCCCTCCCTCCCACCCTCCCCATCCCTCCCCTCCAGGCGGTCACAAAGCACCGAGCTGATCTCCCTGTGCTCTGCGGCTGCTTCCCACTATCTATCTACCCTACGTTTGGTAGTGTATATATGTCCATGCCTCTCTTTCGCTTTGTCACAGTTTACCCTTCCCCCTCCCCATATCCTCAAGTCCATTCTCAAGTAGGTCTGTGTCTTTATTCCCGTTTTACCCCTAGGTTCTTCATGACATTTTTTTTCTTAAATTCCATATATATGTGTTAGCATACGGTATTTGTCTTTCTCTTTCTGACTTACTTCACTCTGTATGACAGACTCTAGGTCTATCCACCTCATTACAAATAGCTCAGTTTCGTTTCTTTTTATGGCTGAGTAATATTCCATTGTATATATGTGCCACATCTTCTTTATCCATTCATCCGATGATGGACACTTAGGTTGTTTCCAGCTCCGGGCTATTGTGAATAGAGCTGCAATGAACATTTTGGTACATGTCTCTTTTTGAATTATTGTTTTCTCAGGGTATATGCCTAGTAGTGGGATTGCTGGATCATATGGTAGTTCTATTTTTAGTTTTTTAAGGAACCTCCATACTGTTCTCCATAGTGGCTGTACCAATTCACATTCCCACCAGCAGTGCAAGAGTGTTCCCTTTTCTCCACACCCTCTCCAGCATTTATTGTTTCTAGATTTCTTGATGATGGCCATTCTGACTGGTGTGAGATGATATCTCATTGTAGTTTTGATTTGCATTTCTCTAATGATTAATGATGTTGAGCATTCTTTCATGTGTTTGTTGGCAGTCTGTATATCTTCTTTGGAGAAATGCCTATTTAAGTCTTCTGCCCATTTTTGGATTGGGTTGTTTGTTTTTTTGCCATTGAGCTGCATGAGCTGTTTATAAATTTTGGAGATTAATCCTTTGTCAGTTGCTTCATTTGCAAATATTTTCTCCCATTCTGAGGGTTGTCTTTTGGTCTTGTTTATGGTTTCCTTTGCTGTGCAAAAGCTTTGAAGTTTCATTAGGTCCCATGTGTTTATCTTTGTTTTTATTTCCATTTCTCTAGGAGGTGGGTCCAAAAGGATCTTGCTGTGATTTATGTCATAGAGTGTTCTACCTATGTTTTCCTCTAAGAGTTTGATAGTTTCTGGCCTTACATTTAAGTCTTTTTTTTTTCCATTTTTTTTATTAGTTTCTGCTTTATAACAAAGTGAATCAGTCATACATATACATCTGTTCCCACATCCCCTCCCTCATGCATCTCCCTCCCTCCCACCCTCCCCATCCCTCCCCTCCAGGCGGTCACAAAGCACCGAGCTGATCTCCCTGTGCTCTGCGGCTGCTTCCCACTATCTATCTACCCTACGTTTGGTAGTGTATATATGTCCATGCCTCTCTTTCGCTTTGTCACAGCTTACCCTTCCCCCTCCCCATATCCTCAAGTCCATTCTCAAGTAGGTCTGTGTCTTTATTCCCGTTTTACCCCTAGGTTCTTCATGACATTTTTTTTTCTTATATTCCATATATATGTGTTAGCATACGGTATTTGTCTTTCTCTTTCTGACTTACTTCACTCTGTATGACAGACTCTAGGTCTATCCACCTCATTACAAATAGCTCAGTTTAGTTTCTTTTTATGGCTGAGTAATATTCCATTGTATGTATGTGCCACATCTTCTTTATCCATTCATCCGATGATGGACACTTAGGTTGTTTCCAGCTCCAGGCTATTGTGAATAGAGCTGCAATGAACATTTTGGTACATGTCTCTTTTTGAATTATTGTTTTCTCAGGATATATGCCTAGTAGTGGGATTGCTGGATCATATGGTAGTTCTATTTTTAGCCTTTTAAGGAACCTCCATACTGTTCTCCATAGTGGCTGTACCAATTCACATTCCCACCAGCAGTGCAAGAGTGTTCCCTTTTCTCCACACCCTCTCCAGCATTTATTGTTTCTAGATTTCTTGATGATGGCCATTCTGACTGGTGTGAGATGATATCTCATTGTAGTTTTGATTTGCATTTCTCTAATGATTAATGATGTTGAGCATTCTTTCATGTGTTTGTTGGCAGTCTGTATATCTTCTTTGGAGAAATGCCTATTTAAGTCTTCTGCCCATTTTTGGATTGGGTTGTTTGTTTTTTTGCCATTGAGCTGCATGAGCTGTTTATAAATTTTGGAGATTAATCCTTTGTCAGTTGCTTCATTTGCAAATATTTTCTCCCATTCTGAGGGTTGTCTTTTGGTCTTGTTTATGGTTTCCTTTGCTGTGCAAAAGCTTTGAAGTTTCATTAGGTCCCATGTGTTTATCTTTGTTTTTATTTCCATTTCTCTAGGAGGTGGGTCCAAAAGGATCTTGCTGTGATTTATGTCATAGAGTGTTCTACCTATGTTTTCCTCTAAGAGTTTGATAGTTTCTGGCCTTACATTTAAGTCTTTTTTTTTTCCATTTTTTTTATTAGTTTCTGCTTTATAACAAAGTGAATCAGTCATACATATACATCTGTTCCCACATCCCCTCCCTCATGCATCTCCCTCCCTCCCACCCTCCCCATCCCTCCCCTCCAGGCGGTCACAAAGCACCGAGCTGATCTCCCTGTGCTCTGCGGCTGCTTCCCACTATCTATCTACCCTACGTTTGGTAGTGTATATATGTCCATGCCTCTCTTTCGCTTTGTCACAGCTTACCCTTCCCCCTCCCCATATCCTCAAGTCCATTCTCAAGTAGGTCTGTGTCTTTATTCCCGTTTTACCCCTAGGTTCTTCATGACATTTTTTTTTCTTATATTCCATATATATGTGTTAGCATACGGTATTTGTCTTTCTCTTTCTGACTTACTTCACTCTGTATGACAGACTCTAGGTCTATCCACCTCATTACAAATAGCTCAGTTTAGTTTCTTTTTATGGCTGAGTAATATTCCATTGTATGTATGTGCCACATCTTCTTTATCCATTCATCCGATGATGGACACTTAGGTTGTTTCCAGCTCCAGGCTATTGTGAATAGAGCTGCAATGAACATTTTGGTACATGTCTCTTTTTGAATTATTGTTTTCTCAGGATATATGCCTAGTAGTGGGATTGCTGGATCATATGGTAGTTCTATTTTTAGCCTTTTAAGGAACCTCCATACTGTTCTCCATAGTGGCTGTACCAATTCACATTCCCACCAGCAGTGCAAGAGTGTTCCCTTTTCTCCACACCCTCTCCAGCATTTATTGTTTCTAGATTTCTTGATGATGGCCATTCTGACTGGTGTGAGATGATATCTCATTGTAGTTTTGATTTGCATTTCTCTAATGATTAATGATGTTGAGCATTCTTTCATGTGTTTGTTGGCAGTCTGTATATCTTCTTTGGAGAAATGCCTATTTAAGTCTTCTGCCCATTTTTGGATTGGGTTGTTTGTTTTTTTGCTATTGAGCTGCATGAGCTGTTTATAAATTTTGGAGATTAATCCTTTGTCAGTTGCTTCATTTGCAAATATTTTCTCCCATTCTGAGGGTTGTCTTTTGGTCTTGTTTATGGTTTCCTTTGCTGTGCAAAAGCTTTGAAGTTTCATTAGGTCCCATGTGTTTATTTTTGTTTTTATTTCCATTTCTCTAGGAGGTGGGTCAAAAAGGATCTTGCTGTGATTTATGTCATAGAGTGTTCTGCCTATGTTTTCCTCTAAGAGTTTGAGAGTTTCTGGCCTTACATTTAGGTCTTTAATCCATTTTGAGCTTATTTTTGTGTATGGTGTTAAGGAGTGATCTAATCTCATACTTTTACATGTCCCTGTCCAGTTTTCCCAGCACCACTTATTGAAGAGGCTGTCCTTTCTCCACTGTACATTCCTGCCTCCTTTATCAAAGATAAGTTGGCCATATGTGCGTGGGTTTATCTCTGGGCTTTCTATCCTGATCCACTGATCTATCTTTCTGTTTTTATGCCAGTACCACACTGTCTTAATTACTGTAGCTTTGTAGTATAGTCTGAAGTCAGGGAGCCTGATTCCTCCAGCTCCTTTTTTCGTTCTCAAGATTGCTTTGGCTATTCGGGGTCTTTTGTTTTTCCAAACAAATTTTGAAATTTTTTGTTCTAGTTCTGTGAAAAATGCCAGTGGTAGTTTGATAGGGATTGCATTGAATCTGTAGATTGCTTTGGGTAGTAGAGTCATTTTCACAATATTGATTCTTCCAATCCAGGAGCGTGGTATATCTCTCCATCTGTTTGTATCATCTTTAATTTCTTTCATCAGTGTCTTATAATTTTCTGCATACAGGTCTTTTGTCTCCTTAGGTAGGTTTATTCCTAGATATTTTATTCTTTTTGTTGCAATGGTAAATGGGAGTGTTTTCTTGATTTCATTTTCAGATTTTTCATCATTAGTGAACAGGAATGCCAGAGATTTCTGTACATTAATTTTGTAACCTGCTACTTTACCAAATTCATTGATTAGCTCTAGTAGTTTTTCGGTAGCATCTTTAGGATTCTCTATGTATAGTATCATGTCATCTGCAAGCAGTGACAGCTTTACTTCTTCTTTTCCGATTTGGATTCCTTTTATTTCCTTTTCTTCTCTGATTGCTGTGGCTAAAACTTCCAAAACTAGGTTGAATAAGAGTGGTGAGAGTGGGCAGCCTTGTCTTGTTCCTGATCTTAGTGGAAATGGTTTCAGTTTTTCACCATTGAGGACAATGTTGGCTGTGGGTTTGTCATATATGGCCTTTATTATGTTGAGGAAAGATCCCTCTATGCCTACTTTCTGCAGGGTTTTTATCATAAATGGGTGTTGAATTTTGTCGAAAGCTTTCTCTGCATCTATTGAGATGATCATATGGTTTTTCTCCTTCAATTTGTTAATATGGTGTATCACATTGATTGATTTGCATATATTGAAGAATCCTTGCATTCCTGGAATAAACCCCACTTGATCATGGTGTATGATCCTTTTAATGTGCTGTTGGATTCTGTTTGCTAGTATTTTGTTGAGGATTTTTGCATCTATGTTCATCAGTGATATTGGCCTGTAGTTTTCTTTCTTTGTGACATCCTTGCCTGGTTTTGGTATCAAGGTGATGGTGGCCTCGTAGAATGAGTTTGGGAGTGTTCCTTCCTCTGAAATTGTTTGGAAGAGTTTGAGAAGGATGGGTGTTAGCTCTTCTCTAAATGTTTGATAGAATTCGCCTGTGAAGCCATCTGGTCCTGGGCTTTTGTTTGATGGAAGATTTTTAATCACAGTTTCAATTTCAGTGCTTGTGATTGGTCTATTCATATTTTCTATTTCTTCCTGAGTCAGTCTTGGCAGGTTGTGCATTTCTAAGAATTTGTCCATTTCTTCCAGGTTGTCCATTTTATTGGCATAGAGTTGCTTGTAGTAATCTCTCATGATCTTTTGTATTTCTGCAGTGTCAGTTGTTACTTCTCCTTTTTCATTTCTAATTCTATTGACTTGAGTCTTCTCCCTTCTTTTCTTGATGAGTCTGGCTAATGGTTTGTCAATTTTGTTTATCTTCTCAAAGAACCAGCTTTTAGTTTGGTTGATCTTTGCTATCGTTTCCTTCATTTCTTTTTCATTTATTTCTGATCTGATCTTTATGATTTCTTTCCTTCTGCTAGCTTTGGGGGTTTTTTGTTCTTCTTTCTCTAATTGCTTTGGGTGCAGGGTCAGGTTGTTTACTCGAAATGTTTCCTGTTTCTTAAGGTGGGATTGTATTGCTATAAACTTCCCCCTTAGAACTGCTTTTGCTGCATCCCATAGGTTTTGGGTTGTCGTGTCTCCATTGTCATTTGTTTCTAGGTATTTTTTAATTTCCTCTCTGATTTCTTCAGTGATCACTTCGTTATTGAGTAGTGTATTGTTTAGCCTCCATGTGTTTGTATTTTTTACAGATCTTTTCCTGTAATTGATGTCTAGTCTCATAGCATTGTGGTCGGAAAAGATACTTGATACAATTTCAATTTTCTTAAATTTACCAAGGCTTGATTTGTGACCCAAGATATGATCTATCCTGGAGAATGTTCCATGAGCACTTGAGAAAAATGTGTATTCTGTTGTTTTTGGATGAAATGTCCTATAAATATCAACTAAGTCCATCTTGTTTAATGTATCATTTAAAGCTTGTGTTTCCTTATTTATTTTCATTTTGGACGATCTGTCCATTGGTGAAAGTGGGGTGTTAAAGTCCCCTACTATGATTGTGTTACTGTCGATTTCCCCTTTTATGGCTGTTAGTATTTGCCTTATGTATTGAGGTGCTCCTATGTTGGGTGCATAAATATTTACAATTGTTATATCTTCTTCTTGGATCGATCCCTTGATCATTATGTAGTGTCCTTCTTTGTCTCTTCTAATAGTCTTTATTTTAAAGTCTATTTTGTCTGATATAAGAATTGCTACTCCAGCTTTCTTTTGATTTCCATTTGCATGGAATATCTTTTTCCATCCCCTTACTTTCAATCTGTATGTGTCTTTAGGTCTGAAGTGGGTCTCTTGTAGACAGCATATATATGGGTCTTGTTTTTGTATCCATTCAGCCACTCTGTGTCTTTTGGTGGGAGCATTTAGTCCATTTACATTTAAGGTAATTATTGATATGTATGTTCCTATTCTCATTTCCTTAATTGCTTTGGGTTCGTTATTGTAGGTATATTCCTTCTGTTGTGTTTCTTGCCTAGAGAAGTTCCTTTAGCATTTGTTGTAAAGCTGGTTTGGTGGTGCTGAACTCTCTCAGCTTTTGCTTGTCTGTAAAGGTTTTAATTTCTCCATCAAATCTGAATGAGATCCTTGCTGGGTAGAGTAATCTTGGCTGCAGGTTTCTCTCCTTCATCACTTTAATTATGTCCTGCCACTCCCTTCTGGCTTGTAGAGTTTCTGCTGAGAGATCAGCTGTTAACCTGATGGGGATTCCCTTGTGTGTTATTTGTTGTTTTTGCCTTGCTGCTTTTAATATGATTTCTTTGTGCTTAATTTTTGACAGTTTGATTAATATGTGTCTTGGTGTATTTCTCCTTGGATTTATTCTGTATGGGACTCTCTGTGCCTCCTGGACTTGATTAACTATTTCCTTTCCCATATTGGGGAAGTTTTCAACTATAATCTCTTCAAATATTTTCTCAGTCCCTTTCTTTTTCTCTTCTTCTTCTGGAACCCCTATAATTCGAATGTTGGTGCGTTTAATGTTGTCCCAGAGGTCTCTGAGACTGTCCTCTGTTCTTTTCATTCTTTTTTCTTTATTTTGCTCTGCATCAGTTATTTCCACTATTTTATCTTCCACCTCACTTATCCGTTCTTCTGCCTCAGTTATTCTGCTATTGATCCCATCTGGAGTATTTTTTATTTCATGTATTGTGTTTTTAATCTATGCTTGATTCATCTTTAGTTCTTCTAGGTCCTTGTTAACTGTTTCTTGCATTTTGTCTATTCTATTTCCAAGATTTTGGATCATCTTTACCATCATTATTCTGAATTCTTTTTCAGGTAGACTGCCTATTACCTCTTCATTTGTTAGGTCTGGTAGGTTTGTATCTTGCTCCTTCACCTGCTGTGTGTTTTTCTGTCTTCTCATTTTGCTTATGTTACTGTGTTTGGGGTCTCCTTTTTGCAGGCTGCAGATTCGTAGTTCCCGTTGTTTTTCGTGTCTGACCCCAGTGGCTAAGGTTGTTTCAGTAGGTTGTATAGGCTTCCTGGTGGGGGGGACTAATGCCTGTGTTCTGGTGGTTGAGGCTCGATCTTGTCTTTCTGGTGGACAGGTCCACGTCTGGTGGTGTGTTTTGGGGTGCCTATGGCCTTATTATGTTTTTAGGTAGCTTCTCTGCTCATGGGTGGGGTTGTGTTCCTGCCTTGCTAGTTGCTTGGCATAGGGTGACCAGCACTGTAGCTTGCTGGTCGTTGACTGAAGCTGGGTGCTGGTGTTGGGATGGAGATCTCTGGGAGATTTTCGCTGCTTGATATTATGTGGAGCTGGGAGGTCTCTTGTGGACCCGTGTCCTGAAGTTGGCTCTCCCACTTCAGAGGCACAGCACTGGCTCCTGGCTGCAGCACCAAGAGCCTTTCATCCACCCAGCTCAGAATAACAGGGAGAAAAAGCAGAGAGAAAGAATTAGTAGAAGAAAGAAAGAGAGAGGGAAAGAAAGGAAGAAGGGAAGAAAGGAAGGTAGGAAGGAAGAAAGAAAGAAAGGAGGGAGGGAGTGAGGAAGGATGGAAAGAAAGAAGGAAAGAAGGGAGGGAGGGAGCAATGAAAGCAAAAGGAAGAGTGAATGGAAGAAGGGAGGGAGGGAGGGAGGAAGGAAAGAAAGAAAGAAAGACAGGAGGGAGGGAGGGAAGAAGGAAAGAAAAAGAAAGTGGAAAGAAGAAGGGTGGGAGGGAGGGAGGAAAGAAAAAGAAAGAAGGAAAGGAAGAGCGGAGGGAGGGAGGGAGGAAGGGAAGGTAGGAAAAAAGGAAAGAGCAGGTAAAGTAAAATAGAATAAAGTATGAAATATAGTAGTGTTATTAAAATCAGAAAGTAATTATTGAAAAAAAAAAAAAAACGGACCGATAGAACCCTGGGACATATGGTGGAAGCAAAGCTATACAGAGAGAATCTTACACAGAATATTACACATACACATTCACAAAAAGAGAGCAGGGGGGAAAATCAAAAATCTTGCTCTCCAAGCCCACCTCCTCAATTTGGGATAATTCGTTGTAAAAAGAGGAAAAGGGCAAGAAGTCTGAAATCTTGCTCTCTAAGTCCACCTCCTTACTTTGGAATAATTCGTTGTAAAAAGAGGAAAAGGGGGGAAAGTCTTAAATCTTGTCCTCAAAGTCCACTTCCTCAATTTGGGATGATTCGCTGTCCATTCATGCACTCCACAGACGCAGGGCACATCAAATGGACCGTGGAGCTTTAATCCCCTGCCTCCGAGGCTGCACAGAGAGATTTCCCTGACTCTGCTCTCACAGCTCCCGGGTCTCAGCCTTGGACCTGGCCCCGTCTCTGTGCGTAGGTCGCCGGAGGGCGTCCGTTCTTCGCTCAGACAGGACGGGTTTAAAGGAGCCGCTGATTCGGGGGCTCTGGCTCACTCAGGCAGAGGGGAGGGAGGGGCGTGCAGTGTGGGGCGGGCCTGCGGCGGCAGAGGCCGGCGTGACGTTGCAGCAGCCCGTGGCGCTCCGTGCGCTTTCCCGGGAAAGCCGTCCCCGGGTCTCGGGACCCCGGCAGTGGCGGGGTGCACAGGTCCCCCGGAAGGCGGGGCGGACAGTGACCCGCGCTCGCACACAGGCCCCGCGGCTGCGGCGGCGGCAGGCGGCGGCGGTGGCGGGCCGCGGGGGCGGCGGCGGCGGGCGGCGTCGGGCGGTGGGCGGTGTCGGGCGGTGGGCGGCAGCGGGCGGCGGCGGCGGCGGCCGCCCACGCCCGTCTCCGAGGTCCACGCCTTACCCGCGGCTCGCGCCTGTCTACGGCGCTTCCCTAAGCAGCCCTCTTAATGCCCTCTCCTCGCACACCAGGAAACAAAAGTGAAAAAAGTCTCTTGCCTCTTCAGCAGCTCCAGACCCTTTCCCCGGACTCCCTCCGGGCTAGCCGTGGTGCACTAACCCCTTCAGGCTCTCTTCCTGCCGCCAGCCCCAGTCCTCTCCCTGCGCTCCGACTGAAAGCCGATACCCAAGCCTCAGCTCCCAGCCCCGCCCGCCACGGCCGAGCAGACAAGCCTCTCGGGCTGGTGTGTGCCTGAGGGCACCGATCCTCTGTGCCGGAATCTCTCCGCTTTGCCCTCCACACCCCTGTTGCTGTGCTCTCCTCCGCTACTCCGAAGCTTTCCCCCTCCGCCACCTGCAGTCTCCGCCCGCGAAGGGGCTTGTAGTGTGTAGAAACCTTCCCTCCTTCACGGCTCCCTCCCACTGGTGCAGGTCCCGTCCCTATCCTATTGTCTCTGTTTATTCTTTTTTTCTTTTGCCCTACCCAGGTATGTGGGGAGTTTCTTGCCTTTTAGGGGGTCTGAGGTCTTCTGTCAGCATTCAGTAGTAGGTGTTCTGTCACCTAGTCTTAATGTGGGTGAGCTCTATGACCGCTTTGACCAAAATAACGTAATGGAAGTGAAGCTCTGCCAGTTTCTGGGTCTATGCCTGAAGTGACCAGAAGGGTCTACTTCCTGTTTCCTGGAACGCTCACTCTTGGAGTCCTGATCTACTATGTAAGAAATATGACTACCCTGAGACTGCTCTGTTTTGAGGAAGCTGAAGCTAGCCACGTGGAGAGGCAGCAAGAAGAGACACCAATGTTGTCCAATCCAATGTTGGCCAGCTGTTCCAGCTATCCCATCCCAGGCTCCGATTATGTGAGTTAGAAATCCTGCCCAGCTCAGCCACTAGCTGAATATCACCAAATGACTCCAGTTGATACCCTGTGAAGCAAAAGAACTGTCCAAATTGAGTCTTGCTCTAATTGCTGACCCACAAAATAATGAAAAGTAATAAAATGTTAAATAACTTTTTTTTTTTTTGCGGTACACGGGCCTCTCACTGTTGTGGCCTCTCCCACTGCGGAGCACAGGCTCCAGAGGCGCAGGCTCAGCAGCCATAGCTTACGGGCCCAGCCACTCCACGGCATGTGGGATCTTCCCGGATCGGGGCACGAACCCGTATCCCCTGCATCGGCAGGCGGACTCTCAACCACTGCGCCACCAGGGAAGCCCTAAATAACTTTTAAGGATAATTTGTTATATAGCAATAAACAACTGGAACTTTAATCTTAAAGACTTATATGAGGATGATGTAAACTTATGTTTATTTATAGTTATATAAAATGCTTATTTATTGTCCTAAAGTTATAATAATAAAAAATGCTTATTTATAATCATATAAAGGTAATTTCTGGCAAAATCTAGAGCCTTCAAACTTGACTGACTTGGAAAATTTTAATCTTCTGTTTGAGTATTTGTAACTATTCAAGACAATGTATCTGAATGCTTTTATCAAGAATAAATGTTGGCTTCCCTGGTGGCACAGTGGTTGAGAGTCCACCTGCCGATGCAGGGGACGCGGATTCATGCCCCGGTCTGGGAGGATCCCACATGC